>NC_042522.1:20044191-20124191 GCF_900963305.1 Echeneis naucrates
CGGAGTTCATCGACTGTCTGGAGTCGAAGCTCAGAGGAGACCAGAGAACATTTTCATTTTCTGAAAAGATTAAAGGTCACACACATCATAGGGCCAAGGTCACAGCAGGTCACCTGACCCTTGGCGGGAATTTATCAGTGCTCACTTTTTCATTTTAATCTATTCTGGTGTAACATCTCACAGTTCAGACACTTACCTGTTAACCAGAAACACAGCGGATCTGCCTTCCTCTGAAACAACTGTAACCACCGACTGAAGCACCTGGAGACAGGATGGAAGGTACAGGCTAGCATTAGCATGCTAACATGCTGATCTGTAACAGGTATAATGCTCAGCATTGTCGTTAAGCCCACCAGCATGCTAAAATTAGCCATGACTAGCTCAGGCTAAATGTCGACAGGTGTTTGTTATCCTGAGGCCTGCAGGTCAAAGGTCAAACCTATCATGTCTACGCAAAACTACAGATCAATGTCAATGATGACCACACAATTGTCTGCAGCTGTGGTTGTCGTTGTGTTGAGGTGGAGCTCAAAGACATCACAATTTCTGCCAGGTTCCTCAGGAAACACTTTTAGAACCAGATGACTGGAAGCATGCGTTGTCCCCAGATGATAAATCCTGCTGTTGAACAGACTGTGATGAAATGTGGCTCATGTTCACCAGAGGATAATCTCCAGTAACTGACTTCATCATTGGGGAACATTTTCATTTGTGTCAGACTCTGATGGAGCTCATGATGCTTCTCTTTGCTGTGTTTTTAAAGGTGAAATATGTGAGACATCATTTGCAGACTGTGAATCGGTTTTCTGCCGAACTACAATTAACAAAGTGAGTTCACCTCCAAGCGCACAAAGAGCAGGAAACAGCAGAACGGGGCCGTGCTCATAATTACATCTGCAGGCTGTAATGACTGGAATGATTGCAGAGAATTTACCGTCAGGCCGACACGATCAGAGCGAAACACTTCTCTGCAACACACCTGCGGACACACTAACATCAACGCCTCTGTCCTAAAAGTCCAAGGGGGCGACCCCTGGGGGTGCGGGGTCACCCCGGGTCACATTCAGCTATCAATACTCATAGCTGCTGCCAATGAGAATTGATTAGCTCCTCCAGCTAAGCAGCAGCATGAAGCACTGATTGACTCTCACTCACACACACACAATAAATTACAGTTTCAAAAGCACGGCCATTTGCCACAATGATATGGGAGCTGTGACAATTTGTCCACACTGAAAACAGATTCGTCAACAGATCAGCAGGTGAATGTGGCAGCCACACTGGGATTGTAGCGTGACATCATCAGGTATCGACCTGTTTCCAGGGCATCATCATTTTAAACATCATTTGAAAGACAACAAAGAAAACACAATCCAAACCGACCCCCTAACCCTTCAAAGAAGCCTGACCGGGTCTGGCCACGGAAACTCGCCACACCAGAAAGGATGACATCACAGGCTGTAAAGAAAGATGGACGCCACCTCGATGATATCATCCACGAGTGAGCTGCTATGCTGTTGCCATCTTGGCAGGCCTGACTCCGCCCCCTAACTACCAGCTAAAAGAGGTGGAGCTGAGATAGCACCTTCCTCCATCACTTTAACCAATCACTTTCAGAACCGGAGGTTGCTGATTGGATGGGATGGACTCCGCCGCCGTGTGACTGGAGTCCACCATGACGACTCAGAACTCAACTCTGCGTTTTACTGAAGCAGCAAAACAACAAAGGAACAACAGAAGAATTAACATTTAAACAACTGAGAGCTTTTCTACAGCAGAGAGGAGATAAACTGAACTCTGAGTCCACCTGCTTCGGCTACACAACACACACACCTGTGAAGCTGTATCAACGTGAGGCATGTTGGCAGCGTGAGAAACCCCTCCTCCTCCGAGCACAGTGATTTCATTTAATTTAATTTCTGCTCTCCTCCACGGGGACACACAGATAACATTAATAAGGTTTCCTCTTTTACTTTTTTAACTCTCCTCTTGTGTTCCAGCTGCTCTTTATGCAAAATGAAACCTGAGAGACCCCAGAAGACAGGTCTGAGAGACAGAGAGACGGGTCTGAGAGACAGAGAGACGGGTCTGAGAGACAGAGAGACGGGTCTGAGAGACAGAGAGACGGGTCTGAGAGTCTGAGAGACTGAGAGACGGGTCTGAGAGACAGAGAGACGGGTCTGAGAGACAGAGAGACGGGTCTGAGAGTCTGAGAGACTGAGAGACGGGTCTGAGAGACAGAGAGACGGGTCTGAGAGACTGAGAGACGGGTCTGAGAGACAGAGAGACGGGTCTGAGAGACTGAGAGACGGGTCTGAGAGACAGAGAGACGGGTCTGAGAGTCTGAGAGACTGAGAGACGGGTCTGAGAGACAGAGAGACGCGTCTGAGAGACAGAGAGACGGGTCTGAGAGACAGAGAGACAGACCTGAGACAGAGAGACAGGTCTGAGACAGAGAGACAGGTCTGAGACAGAGAGACAGGTCTGAGAGACAGAGAGACGGATTTTAGAGACTGAGAGACAGGTCTGAGACAGAGAGACAGGTTTGAGAGACAGAGAGACGGATTTTAGAGACTGAGAGACAGGTCTGAGACAGAGAGACAGGTTTGAGAGACAGAGAGACAGGTCTGAGAGACAGAGAGACAGATCTGAGACAGAGAGACAGGTCTGAGAGACAGAGAGACAGGTCTGAGACAGAGAGACAGGTCTGAGAGACAGAGAGACAGATCTGAGACAGAGAGACAGAGACAGGTCTGTCTTCCTGTCTCTCTCCCTCCATCGTCTTGAATGATTGACCGTCTGTCAGTCATTCGTCACATCCTCATTATTTTCCACTTTTACCCCCCCCACACACGGGGTGGTATTTATGGACACGGTCGGCCTTTTAAATGTGTCTCTGAGACTCTGGACTGATGCTCTGACTGCTCTATAATTATATTAGATGAAGGCCGCGGCTGCTCTGTGGCTTTTATCTGTGAATACTTTAAATACGTTGCGTTTGTTGGGGATCAGGGGGCGACCAGACGACCCCCCCTGAGCTCTCAGACCTGTGTAATTATTCCAACCTGGTTATTTCAATAAATTGCATTGTCGTTCTTTGGAGGTTAAAATCAGTTTCTTTACGGATTCCAAATATTGCGTTGAGTTGGACGATGTGTTCAACGGCAGATAATGAGGTTCTTGACCTTTGACCCCAACTCAATATTTAACTATGAACTAACCTCCTGTGAGGAGGAGATGACTTCTTTCAAAATAAAAGACCAGCCAATAAGAGGCTTTTGTCTTCCTGCTCACTTTCACAGCTGGTCCATTAAGAGGTTTCATGTCACACACTTAAATTCTGTTTTGGAAAAGTGAAAACATGGCCGACCTGACCCGGAGCACCACAGGGAGTTTGATCGTGATGTTTTCCAGGTCGAGAGATCCGGCTGATCCAGTGCAGCTCGGGGTCCTGATCAGCAGGAGGAATGGTGCATGTTTTGGTCTTCAGAGCGCTGCTGTTGGTTTCACTATGTTCATAATGTTCATTGTTTTGTGTATGAATCTGAAAACTAAATGTTCACAGAATGACAGAAAATAATCAGAGGGGCTGCAACGAAGCCGTTTATTCCACAGAAAGTGTCGCCTCCTCCACCTGAGTTCACTTCTGTCTGATGGTTCTTTCTGTTTTTCCTCCTTAAACTGGAGAATCAGCTCTTTCTACAGAAAAACATTCAGTGTGTGTTCTTGTTTTCTGAGTCACAGCTTGTGACTTTTACAGCTTTTAAAAAGAGTTTGTGGTGACTCTGAGTCCGATCCAGAAACATTAAACAGGAGATTTCACTTTGAGAGAAGTTGCTTGGCTGACTGAAAAAATTGATTCTGAACGAATCTACAGATGAACCAGAGCGTTTCCTCCGACTGAACATTTTAAATGTTAATTTCCACATGTAGGTAATCATCAGGAACACAAACACCGCAACAAAACATAAAGCTGTCTGTTTGTTTTGGTCTCAAATGAAAAACAAAAAAGAGAACAATTACACAAAAGCAATTAAAATTATTTCCTTTCATCAGCGGGCAGGACGGCTGCAGTGTGTCTGTGTGCAGATTGTGAGCTGGAACATTTGTGGAGCATCTGTGTCTCCACATATTGACAGTGTGAGGTTGTTGAGCAGCTGCAGGCGAAATCTCTCCAATATCGATCCTGATGTAACTTCCAGAGGCTTTAATGGTGCAAACACACACACACACACACACACACACACACACACACACACACACACACACTAATAGCTGTGTTTAATTGGTTCGGTTGAATATCTGTTAACTTCAGAGCTAAATAACAAATAAATGTCAGTGTGACATAATTAATACGGCAGCCGTCATTTTATCTGGAACCTTTTTGTTCATTTTACTTCAATGTTTTTAATTTTGGTCCAGCTTTTCTTTATTTTTAGCAACTTAGAATCCAAATATTGACATGAAACTGAAGGTGACTTTTTTTCTCTTCCATCACTTGAAAACAAGTCAGTTCTGTTGCAGGTTTTTCAAGACCGGCTGACAGCCGACGAGACGTCACCAAAAATGAAAACCACGTAGTATTTCAGACTGTAAACTCATCAGGAAAACGTTTACTGAGGAGGAGGAGGAGGGACATTTTCCCATCGACGGTCCATTGGCTGCAGCTTCCACCATTTTCAGTTGCCATGGTGACATCAAAACGCCCTAAATTTAAATTGTTGTGGTAAATCTGAGAGCTCAGACTGACAGTTCATCAGTTTCCTCTCTCTGGGATCAGACACACAACAGAACACTAAATGGACTTCAGACCTTCGTCGCACAACATGTCAACACAAACACAAACACACACACCGCCTGTATTCTCACACTCAGCCTGCCGGCAGCTCTCCACACAGAACCAATCAGAAAATCCTCCGATGTCTTCAGCCTCACACACACACACACACACACACATTATCCCTGACTTTAATACGTGTCAGCCGTGTCAGTGTGTCTGTGCGGTCAATGCCTTCTGAGCGGCAGATACAGGCGGTGTGACCGAGCTGAAATGACAGCTGCTGTCAGCCGACCACCAAACTTCTGAAGCTACCACGACTGAATACCAAAGAGCGACTCCCACTGTGTCTAAACCCGAGGGGGGGGCGCCGAAGGTCGGAGGAGGGACATAATAGCAGGCAGAAGGTGAAGGAGAAGGCGGGGAGGCCGCTCTGATGGCCTCACCACAGGACAGAGCTCAGCCTGCTGGGAGCTCAACAGACTACTGTTCAGATTGTATTGAAGTCTATGGAAAAATGTTCCCCTTCTCCTCTGATTTATCAGGAGACATCAGCTGTGTGTGTGTGTGTGTGTGTGTAGTCGCAGAAGTCTTTGTTGGTCTGAGTACGAGCTTCTGCAGGCGATCTGTCGACAAGAGAAGAAGAATCTGGATCAGCCGTCGTCCAATCAGCTGTCTGCAGCTCTGTTAATGGACAACATGTCTGGACACGACTTCTGCAGTGAAGCACAAATTCACACACAAAGGAAACAAAAAGTGATACACAACAACCTCACAGTCCAACACAAATGTACAGTTTGAGGATTTAGACATCCAGCACGTCTGAACCTGATCCAGATCAAACTGCTGCTGTTTGTATTTATTTTATGAAATATGTGATTTCATGTTTAAATTCTGAGACTGAGACGTTGATTCTTCTAGTTTTCAGGTCTGAAGGACACAAACCGTCGTCTTCAGAAAGCTTCTGTCAAAATGTAACTTCCCCAACAGATAATAGATTTTTAAATGCCTGTTTGAAAGTTTTAAAGTTAGTTTAGTTAGTGACAAATCAATGTTGTCAAATAAAATTTTTATTTGTGGAATTCAAAACATTTTATTTTTGCAGGATTTTTTTTTTTTTTTCTTATTTTAATTTACCTTTTCAGTTTGTCATCAAATTTCAATCTGAAGTCTGACATAACATTGTTGTTCACTTTGCGTTCTTGTACTTGGCATGTAAATGGCGTTTCCCAGCGTTGGCCTGAGTGACACGAGCGTGGCTTGGACGCCCGCTCTGTGATTGTGTCGCCTTTGTCTTTGCCCTCGCTCCATCTGAAGCATCCGTCTGTAATTTGTTTGCATCTATGAATGTCAGCTGCTGTCTGCTGCCGGTTGATCAGCCGGCGTCTTTAACGGCGCGGCCTGACAAGTAAATAGTGAAAATTGCCTCAGAAGAGATTTGTTTTGGCTTTTGTTTTGATTACTGCAGAAATTACATTCCATTTAGCAGGAAGATAGCTGCTGCCGGAGTCTGTGGATCGACTTTGTCACCTGTTGTTGTTCGAGCTGTTCCTGATCTGCTCAGCCAGCATTTACAGAAGTTTGTGATGGATTCTAACTAAAGTGGTAAACAAACTGAAGACCCATTAGTTAGCTTCATGCTAACACGGAGCTAAACGCTGCTCATTCAGTTGCTTGACCGTTGACAAAATGGCAGGTGATGTTTGTGTGGAAGCCCCGCCCCAATTTCTCCATACCTGTAATCCTTAATGAATCTCATTTTTGATGTGATTGATCATTTGTTAACTTTGGACTGAGCTAACTGAGCTCCACGTTCCTGCTCTGGGCGTGTCTGCACGATCAGGTGTTTGTCTGACTTTCAATCATCTATCATTTTTTCCTCAAATATCTTAACTTTCCTTCTTCCTGACAAATATTTCCACCTTCAGATGAGATTAAACTCCCTCTGTGAAGATTCGCATCCACAAATTACAGCAGCCGCCTCAATTCATTGCTACTTTGATCACTTTGCTGTGTACGCACGGCGAGCGCTCGGCCCTCAGCGTCCAATCAGGAGGCAGAATAAAAAGCTGCAGAAACAAAAAAATCAAGTGGATCCTCTCAGCCGTGTGAGCATCTCCCTGAGCTACACACTTTGTGTTTTGTCATGTCGAAATCTCTGCGTGAGGAGGAAATTGGAAGCAGCACTCTGCTTTCATCTTTTCACCTCCCCACTGACTCAAATTAGGAACACACACATACACACACACACGCACACACAGAGTTACCTACGCAAGAATAGCCTTTTCCTCCACGTCAAGTTCTTCCTCAAGCAGAAGACGATCCCAGTTTGACCTCACAGCTCTGATGCACACACACAAACACAAACACACACACACACACACATCATGCAGGACTTGAAGGCCAATAATCACAGGAAATGAAGGGAATGTAAATGTAAAATGTCTACGATGAGCAAAGAGCCTTTTATGTGTGACTACACTTCTGTTTACATGCAAAGAGAAATTAAAGAAACTATTGCATGTTAAAAGGTGTGTGTGTGTGTCTGTGTGTGTCTGTGTGTGTGTGCGTTCAAAGTTAAAGGAGCAGGCTGAGGGATTCGGAGGTGGGCACGCCTCGGTTCATGAAAGCATCACTTGAGGCGACACACACCAAACAATAATCAGTCCCCCCCCCCGCCAGTGAGAGAAGACTCGGCAGAAATCAAAGCAGAAAACAAAGAAGCTGACAGCCGGTGAGTTCAGAAAGGAGCTGAGTCGGCAGAGTTTTCTCCAAACGTCGACGACACGCTGGTACAAAGAGGAGGAGAGGGGAGGAGGAGAGGAGGGGAGGAGAGGAGGAGAGGAGAGGAGGGGAAGAGAGGAGAGGAGGAGAGGGGAGGAGGGGAGGGGAGGAGAGGAGAGGAAGGGAGGAGAGGAGGAGAGGGGAGGAGGAGAGGGGAGGAGGAGAGGGGAGGAGGAGGAGGAGAGGGGAGGAGGAGGGGAGGAGGAGAGGGGTGGAGAGGAGGAGAGGGGAGGAGAGGAGGAGAGGGAGGAGGAGGAGAGGAGAGGAGGAGAGGAGGAGGAGAGGAGGGAGAGGAGAGGAGGGAGGAGAGGAGGAGAGGGGAGAGGAGGGGAGGGAGGAGAGGAGGAGAGGAGGAGGAGAGGGGAGGAGGAGGAGGAGAGGAGGAGAGGAGGAGGAGGAGGAGGAGAGGAGGAGAGGAGGAGGGGAGAGGAGGAGAGGGGAGGAGGAGAGGGGAGGAGGAGGAGGAGGGGAGGGGAGGAGGAGAGGAGAGGAGGAGAGGAGGAGGAGAGGAGGAGGAGAGGAGGAGGAGGAGGAGGAAAGGAGGAGAGGGGAGGAGGAGAGGGGAGGAGAGGAGGAGAGGGGAGGAGAGGAGGGGAGGAGAGGAGGGGAGGAGAGGAGGAGAGGGGAGGAGAGGAGGAGGAGGAGGAGGAAAGGAGGAGAGGGGAGGAGGAGAGGGAGGAGAGGAGGAGAGGGAGGAGAGGAGGAGGAGAGGAGGAGGAGAGGAGGGAGGAGAGGAGGGGAGGAGAGGAGGAGAGGAGGAGGAGGAGAGGAGGAGAGGAGGAGAGGAGAGGAGGAGAGGAGGAGGAGAGGAGGAGGAGAGGAGGGGAGGAGAGGAGGAGAGGAGGAGAGGAGGAGGAGAGGAGGAGGAGGAGGAAAGGAGGAGAGGAGGAGGAGGAGGAGGAAAGGAGGAGAGGGGAGGAGGAGAGGAAATGTTTGTTTTTCAAAGTCCCTTTATTGGATCACTTCATAGGAAAAGAAGAATCATTCTTACGTTGTCAATAAACCAACAGAAACAGAATGATTACATCAAAAATGGACCATCAGCTCTCTGCCCCCCCCCCCACAGAACATAAACCCCCCCGACTGGCCATGTGCTGCTGAAGGTCTGAATATTGTCCATCATCTGATAGTAAGCATTCCACCCTCAGTCGGGCCTTCAATAGTCCCTCCAGAACCGGCACTAGCTCCACTCTGCCCGAGTCCGGTTAAGAGTCAACCAGATTTCCAGCTTCGCAGAACCAGAAAAAAAGCTGATCAATGTGTGCACAGCTCTTTTATTTGGACCAAAAATTAAACAAACCAAAAGTGAAAGCCTCTCCAAGACCCTGAAACCATTTCTTTAGAATTTCAAACAGTGCCACCAACCGAGGAGGTGAACAAACAAATGTTCCTCCCCTGGAGGCGGAGCGTGTACAAGGACCGCCAGCTCGGTCCTCCAACCCTGCCAAGGAGCAGATTTAGGCTTGAGGCTGATGTGAGAGACTGCCTTTCTCCACACATTCTTGAAAATGTCCAGTTGGAGCAGCTGGCCGATCCCTCGCTGCTGGGGGATCCTCAAAGCTGTACTCACCCTCCTCAATTGTCCACGCAGAGTCTGATTTTGTGCAAATGCTCTCAGATGTTGCGGCAGTGAAAGACAGACTTCCCTCCCCAGCTTTTGTATCAGCCTGGAGGGGATGTTGCTCCTCTCTCAGGGTGTTCATTGACTGTCAGCCAGCTCTGAGGCCGGTCGCAGGCTGCAGTGTCCGAGTCATAATGACATTGTTGGACAAAGGTTCCTCAAATAGCCGCATTCCTGGAGTCACCTCCATAACCAATGAGACACCAAATACCTGCCAAGGTGACTGCCCCCAGGGTCCACATTTTCAAGCTGGATAAGAAAAGTTGCTTGTCGCAGCCCAAGCGTCCAGCTCTCCCCAGCAGCAGTGGAGCCTGGACCAGAGTTACACAAAAGCCTTTGTGCAGTCTGGAGTCAAACAGCCACAGGTAGACCCAGTGCTTACCAGACCAGAAAAAGTCCACAACGGCTGTCTGAACGTCCTCAACCAGACTTCTCGGTGGTGTCAAGATTTGAATCTATCCCAAAGAGCCGAGGCACCCACGTTATTGGCAGCCAGAACTCTTCCCCAATATGACAACAAAGCTTGACTTTTAGCCCAATTCAGCCACGCACAGGAGGCTCTTTCATACACTGACAGGGTATCTTCCAAACACTGGATATCCTCTTGGCTTATGACAAAAACATCATCATCTGCATCTGGGAAGATACAGTATGAGGATGATCTAGACTGGAGGAACCAGCTTTCTCCTCCTGGCTGAGCTGAAGGAGCCCCTCCAGAAGCTCCTCACGGCAGTCCACGATGTTCTGCTCCTCAAAGGTCAGTGTAGAACTGCATGTTTGAAAAAGAACTCAGGCCGTCCATGTCAGGGTCAGTCGTGTTTCATGAGTTAGTTTCTGTTGTGACTCAGTTTTGAAGTCCTTCCCTCATCCGGTCTAGTTCCCTCCTGTTGATTGCCTTCCCTGCCCTGTGTCTCATTTAGTTCAGTGTGCGTTTAAGTCTTCGTTGTCTTTTGTCCCTCGTCCTGATTCACCTGTTTCTTTCAATTGGCTACAGTGTAGTCTTTCTTGTTTTGAGTGTATGTATGTTAGTTTGTTTCTTTCTGTTCCTGTTTTGGTTTGCTCATTAAATTTTATTTTGCCTCCAACCTTCTATCGGTCTGTTCCTGCACTTGTGTCCTCACCTCAGCTGGAGGAAGTGAGACCTGACGAGGGCGCCCTTCACTCTCTCTTTCAGAAAAGAGTTCAATTCCAACTTCTACAGAATTCTTCCTAAAGAAAAAATGACACTCACACAGCTAACACACAATCGAAACATTCAAAAAGCTTACCTGATCATGCAGTTAGAAACAATAAAGGATCGATGGAAGAGCAGAACCCAAACAAACTCACATTCACCGAAAACAGAAACGAGGGGAGAGAAGGGGAGGGGAGGAAAAAAGTTGTCCTGAGAGTTCGTCCACTTTAAGTAACTTTTAAGGTAGCGACCTTCTCCAGCCCCGCCCCCTGCAGAGTGACATCACTTGAACTGTTTGTGGTGGGTTGAATGGAGCCGATCCTGATTCAGAGCGTCTGTTTTCTGGAGTCGTGTCTTCCCTCCACAGTAATTCAGGCCGCAGCAGGAGCAGTTTGACCTCTTATTGATAATAACTGATAATAAAGATGAACGTCATTCCAACTGAACCTGCAGTTCCTGGATCCGCTTGGTACGGTGGCCCAGAGGGGTCAAAGCACCACCTGATAATTTCATATATGTATAAAACCAGCAAGTTTATGGTCTCAGTCTTCTCATGTTAATTTTTTAGATGATGGTATGGGGCGGGGCTACTGCGTGACTGACAGACTGGACCGTCCAATCAGAATTGACCACAGAGTAGGGCACTCAGTTAAACAATGTAAACTAGCCCGAATGGATGGTTCCTCCTGTCGCTGTGACAGACAGCAGCCGACAGATTTAATCTTCGATCCGTCCTGTGCATCATCGCTCCATCTGCGTTCATGAATTTAGTTTGTGTACAAAATAAAAAGAGGTTCAGTCAGTTTCCTGGCAACGGCACTAACAGATGTGGAAACCTGCAGTGTGAAATGAGACGTTACCTTAAAGTTGTGGAGGGAACACGAAAACAGATCTGCCATCTGTCAGTAAACATTTACTTCCTCTGTGTGATGTCAGCGAACGCTCCTCGGGGAGTTTGGATCCAACAGGAGACGAGTCCGGGACGAAGCTGCAGACGTAAGCCAGACTTTACCAAAATACAGAGGAACTTGAAACAAAACTCTAAAACCATTTTAAATATAACCTTTACTTTGAAAGAGACACCTGCTCTCCAGTTTTTGACTTTTTCAGGGAAAACTTCCTTTTTCTCAACAAATCCAGCAGCTCAGTTAGAACCAGACCCCCAATTAGAATATTTATAGAAACCGTTACTTCCTGTGATCGTGTTGCTGCCCATAAAGTTTGATTTGAAATGGAACACTTCACCAGCAAGTTCTCCATCCAACCATCTTCTACCTCTGATCTGGGTCACGGGGGGTTCTGGAGCCAATCCCAGCTCACCCTGGACAGGTCTGCAGGCCTGAGTCACCAATGAGCCCAAACAGGATGTCTTTGGAGGCCCCAGGCCGGGCTCGAACCTGGACCTCCTTGTTGTGGGGAAAAGGGCTAACCACTGTGCTTTATTAAATCGAATTCAACTTTATTGCAACAAAGATTTTTTTCCCTCTTGGACACAGAATCAGGCTGTGTGTCTAAAGCAGCCCTCATTATGGTCAACATCTGAGATCTGTGCTGAGAGCTCTGATCCTCTCTGTAATTCACTGTTTTAATCAGCACAATCAATCTTCACCCCAGTTCCTTCCACACACAGACACACACCCTTCCATCTGTGCTGCCTGCCTGTGTGTGTGTTTGTGGGTCCTTGACTCCCCCCTCCAGATGAACCGGTCTACACGCGGGCTAATAAAGCGGCTAATTGTGTGGTTGTCAGGGCGGGATTGATTTGTCTGTTTCAACACTGATAACACAAGCAATCATCTCTCTCTGTGAAGCCTCCACACACTATGCTGCTCTACCGTAACTGCTGACATTTGACAGCCAGGAGGAGTGTGTGTCTGTGTGTGCAGGGAAAAGGGGACAGTAGAAAGATGAGCTACAAGGACAGACGAAGGCGCAGGCTTGGCCCCTAAAAGGCGGGAACACGTGGGCAGTGTTGTGTCTCCGTCTGTCTTCGTCCCAGAGACTCGTAGAGGAGGATTGTGGATTATTGACTGACGGATCGCAGACACATTGATCACACAGAACTCCCAGAATCAGTGTGAGTCACAGAAAGTTCCAGGAGAAAAGAAAAGGTGCTGCTGCAGACTGGACCCAAGTGGAACTTTCCAGTTGTTGACGCTAATGTCTGATCTGGTCTCTGCTTGGACCTGGTCCTGGTTTTAATGAGACCGACCTTCACATAACGAGGCAGCATCGTTCATCGGGGTCAGACATCTGTTGTCACGGTAACGCTGGTTGACTGAACTCTTGTTCAAACTTGTTTGTTTGTCTGAATGAACTGGACCCAGATTTCATTGTTGATGGAGATGATGTGGTCCTGGTCCGAAGTCCTGGTCCTCAGCTCTGCTCGTCACTCTGCTGTCACTGTTACTGATCTGACTGTTAATGAACAATGGAAACGGCAGCATTTGTCTGCCTGATTTTTCCTCCTCCGTCTCTTTCCCTCATCGTGCATTTTCATTCCCTCCCTCCCTCTTTTTTCTAATGCTTATCTGAGGCTGACAGGTACTTCCACAGTAGAGCTCCAAATTGTTACGCTCTTCTATCGAATATAATCAAACACACTCCAGTATAAATAGCTTATGCACACACTCGCTGTGCACAAACAGAAATATACAGAATTCTGATTCATCGTAGGAAGTGTCAAGAGGTGGAAAGTGAAGGTTCTTAAAAATGTGGGATAAGCAGGTAGGTGGAGGCAGACAGATGCCACAGGAAGTGCTTCATCATTCAGTGTTTCTCCTCTTACTTTGGATTTCATTCACGCAGAACGAAGTCGTGCTAATTAAAATCAGCTGCGGCATCATGAAACCTGAAAACGCCTCGGATACTGATTGACCCTGTAAACCTTCAGGTCTGCTGCTGATGGTGCCGTTAAAGGTTCTGTAGATGCTCTGAACCGTCATCGTCATCATCAGGCCAAAACGAACTCTTTGTCAGCTGTCACGTTCTCAGACAAGAAGCCACAAAGTCTGAATGGGTCCAATAAATATTAGTTCTGAGTCCAGCTGGACTTCCAACCAGCTTGTAGGGTTCTCCGTATCAGTAAAGACCAGGAATGTCCACTTCGTCCTCTTCTTCCTGAGCCTGTTAGTGAGGAGCAAACTGAAGTAGATCAGCTATAAATCTTTAACAGCTCCAACCTTCTTCTGTTATTACAGAGCTGAGATTATTAGTCTCACAGCGAACAGTGTGTGTGTGTGTGTGTGTGTGTGTGGTGGGGGGGTCGGGGGGGTTATAGATAGCCTGATAGATTTCCTCTTTCTGTAGTTGTATACGTTAACTCGGCTGGACCAGAGAGGGAGGGATGAGGATTATTTGGTGGTCGTCCACACACACACATAAAATCAATAGGTGTACCCCTGAAGACTGATTGTTTCCAGGCCGGATGAAGAAGGAGAGAAAATAGGTTTGTTATTGAATCAACAGCAACCTGCTGCTGCCTGCTCACACACACTCCGTCTGATGTGTGCCAGGGTTAGGGTTCTTGGCTCCTCCCAGGACCAGCAGCCCCGCCCCCTCACATCAGGACATAATTATTGTGATGCTGAGGCATGTTCAGAGCAGAGACGTCACAGAGGGGAGGAGCCTCTCTTCTCATTGGCTGACTGTCCATCCATCCATCTTCATCCGATTATCCAAGGTCGGGTCGCAATTTCAGCAGGGAGGCCCGGACTTCCTGTTCCTCGGCCACATCCACCAGCTCTGACTGGGGGATCCCGAGGCGTTCCCAGGCCAGAGTGGAGGTCTGCCCCGGGGCGTCCTCCCAGCTGGACGTGCCTGGAAGGAGGCATCCTGCCCAGATGCCCAAATCACCTCACCTGGCTCCCCTCAAAGTAAAGGAGCAGCTCGACTCTGAGCTCCTCACCCTGTCTCTAGGGACAGCGATCTTGTTCTTTCGGTCATGACCATGCATGAGGAATGACCTGAAGATCGAGAGCTTCGCTTTCCAGCTCAGCTCTCTTTTCGTCACAGCGGTGCGATACCGCGACTGCAGTGTCACTCCTGCTGCTCCGATTCTCGGGCCAATCTCATGCTGCAAGGTTCCCCCCACTCGTGAGCAAGACCCTTCACTTGGGGCAAAGACTCATTCCCAGCCCGGAGCAGACGGTTTCCTGCTGAGAACATGGCCTCTGATTTGGAAGTGCAGCTCCTCATCCCAGCAGCTTCACACACACTGAGCTGAAGGTCACAGACTGATGGTGCCAGCAGCACCACATCACAAAAAGCAGCGACCCGATCCAACTACGCCGAGATCCCTCCAGGATCCTCGCCAGGCTAAAGAGCTGGTCCGTTGTTCCACGACCAGGATGGAACATCATTCCTCTTCAATCAGAGGCTCAACAATCGGCCTCACCCTCCTTTCCAGCACCTTGGAGCAAACTTTCCCATATATATATATATATTTATTAATCTGCCAAATAACACGATGAAGCTATCATCATAATGAGTATTTATAATGGAATTGGTTATCTGGCTGTAAAAAATAAATAGTTTAATGAGAAAAAAATTATAATGGAGGCCATTTATCTTACTAGAGACCTGATACTGTATTTAAATATGATTTGTTTCTGCAGCACACGGAGCTCCTGCAGATCGAACTGATGGGAAATAACTTCCTACATTCAATGTTTTATAAGAAATCTACTCCACAAAAAAACATTTAACACCAAGTTAAAGAGTTCTTCCCTGAATGTGGTGATTTGGTCCTTGAGTCCATCAGGTCTGACCGGGGTCTGTCTGGCAGGGAGGGCTGAAGATGAAAGTCTACATTTGTGTGTTTGAATTCACCTGTGGGAAGTTTTTCCCAGAATCCTTCATGTTCTCTTTAGCTGCAGCCTCAGGAGACGAAGCCGAGAGAAGAACTCCAGACCTCGTTTAGGTAAACAGCCTCATTTCTGCAGCGAAGACGTTTCCATATCGTTCACTTCTTTTTATCTTAATCTCAGACTTTACTCATATTTGCATGAATATATGCAGCCATGCACACAACACACAACACACACACACATACACACGTGCCCACAAGATCAAAACACAGTTTGAAACGACTCCAATGGGATGTGCTCAGATTAAGGGGATTAAAAGTCGTGCGGCCCCACCAGCAGTGAGGGAGGAGGACTCGTTCCCAAGGTAACGCCGCTCGCTGTTCCCCCACCTGACACACTTAGTGTCTCTGAATCTACTCACCTCTTTTTTCCTTTTCTGACACGTTCTGTCACCACAGCACTTTAACTATCTGGAGTTTCTGCTCAGTGAACTAACCCCCCCAAAGTCTGTGGATCAGTCCTGTGTGTGTCTGAGTTTATACAGAATAAAGACAATCAGATATTTAGAGCTGGTTTTTCTTCATTACTGAGCAGAACTCCTGATCAGATAAAGACAGAAAGGACCCAAACACATGAGAGGAACTTTTCTGTGGAGAAGAAGGAAACATTCAGTGTGTTTTTAGTTAGATCTGGTTTCCTGAGAGTCAGCTGATTCAGAATCTGAGGAGACTTTTAAAGGGCAGTCCACAAACTTTATTTAAGTTCTGGACTTCTGATCAGTCCCAGAACTGAACCTGGAGATCCAAACCAACATCTGAGGTGAACGATCTGGTTGTCTCCATGTGCAGAATGAAGATGATCTCCCAGCATCCTCAGCGTGGTCAGCGCCAGCACAGACGGAGATAAAGAGCGGCAGCCACCGTGAGCAGTTCACCATGAAAACAACAAACAGTGAGCAGCTCTGCAGCGTCCAGTCCAACACACACACACACACACACACACACACACACACACACACATAGTAGTGAGCATGCCCAGTGGAGTCAGGAGTCAGACGGGGCCAGAGAGAGTTTTAATATTGATGTTTTTGCTGAAAGACATGTCAGAACTCCTTTACCTCTCCTCCCTCTAAGTACCTGCACAGACACACACACACACACACACACACACACACACTTCAACCCTGCGGCTATAATCAGGGAAATGTTCTAGCAAATTTGTTGTGCAATAGCAGCCCCAAAGGAGGCTGAGTAATGATGCACAACAACACACAGACACAAACAGACACACACACAAACTGTTATATTGCCGCTGTGGTTGTGTTATCATTCAATATAAACAGATTTTTAACCCTTTTAGAGCCACATCAACACTTTTTCCATTTTTCACATTTTGTTTTTCTTAATGCAGTTTTATGACGGTCTGTCGTCAGACTCTCCGCTGTGAGAGGTCTGATTGGTTTATGAGCTCAGTAAGCGTTTTCTTGATGATTTTATGGTCTCAGTCTCTAGTTTACAGTCTTCAACACAACATGATGTTCGTTTTTAAATGAAGCTCCATTTAGAGGAAACAGAGCAGAAAAAAGAAGTAGTTTCTTCTTACGATGGCTGACAGACACGTGGCAGACTGGAGGCTCCAGTTTGGCGCTCACAGACGGACGGAGGACGGCTGTCATCGACCTAAAGAGGAGAACCAGCTGGTGTAACTGCCTGTTGCCTCCCGCTCCAACTTTAAGTCTTTATTTAAAACCACACTGAACTTCTGTCCATATTTCTACGGGCTGTTCTTCGCTGAGTATCTGAACGTCACTATGATGTGTGGCAGCATATACACAGCTGCACACAATCGCACACTCACAGTCAGCGAGAGAGAGATGGAAGGCTAACCTCTCCAATCTATCAGAGATCTCATACTCAAAACACACAACAGACACACACACAGTCCTGGGATCAGATTGGAGATTCAACAATGTATCACCTTCCTGTCCGCAGGCTGATTTCCAATCAGACCAAGCTGCTGATAAACTGAATGTGATATCACACACACACACAGACAGACACACAAAGACACACACAGCACGGCCCTTTGCTGAAGGCATTTACACACATCTGTATGTGAAGCAGCCTTTTACATCTAAAAGACACAGAATTGATTCCAGCTGGAGGATGTAGCGATAACGGAGATGGAGCTGCTGCTGCTGCAGGTGGAGGAGCTGATGGAGGGAAGAGCGGCGCTCCGAGGGACGGAGAAGGCTGGTGGAGGGAGATAGAGGACGCTGCAGGAGGCGGGGGGTCACGTCTTCGTGGTTCCCCCATCACCAGCGGTGGGGGACTTCCCCTGCCTCCAGGCCCACATGGGCAGAACCAAGTAACTGTCTGGGTTTCTGCTGCAGAGCATCATGGGACATGATCTCTTCTAGGACCGCCAGCAGCTATTGGCCTGAAGGGTCACATGACTGATGTTCATACTGGACCATTCTGATCCGAGGTAGATTCATATGATACAGTCTCCTCCTTTAAAGACAGTTTAGCTGTTCCTGCCCCCCATCCTTAGAACAGCTGTGAGAATTTATTGATGTCTATGGGAAAATGGCCTTACTTCTAATCTTCTTGCTCTGTAACAGTTTGATGAACTCTCAGTTCGGTGTTGTGTGTCCGGCTGTGGCCTACAGATGTGAATGACTGTGTTGATCTTTGTCGTTGTACCTTGTTCTGTGTCACAAACAGAAATAGCTGCAGATCGTCATAGCGTCTCTTTGTTGTTCTGTCCACAAACAGACGGGTCATCTGAAGATACAGAAAACAACTCTCCGCTGACTTCTGTACCCGATCTTGTCCTTGGCCAGGTCCCGTCTCACAATCAATAACAAACACGCTGCTGTGGCTGCAGCCGGCCGGAATAACTCCAAAAGGCCATTAAACATCATCCTCTGTGAGACAATATCGTCCGGATCGGAATCAGGAGCCCGTTAATGATCCCTGCAGGGAAATTGTTGTATTAGACTTCAAAAAACCAAAACAGGCAGTTTGAAAAGAGGCAGCGGAGAAAGTCAAATCACAAAAACAGTCAGTGAACAGAAAATCGACTGATGCTAATTCTTGAAAGTCAAATCTCCAGGTCTGTTTAATATTGTCATCCAGCAGGTAAAGGTGTGTGTGTGTGTGTGTGTGTGTGTGTGTGTGTGCGCTGGTGGGCACACAAGGAGACAGAATATTATGAAAAGAATAACAACTCCAGACTGCTCCCATCGGTTTCTATTCCCCTGAAATGAGAATAACTGCAGTGCAGCAAACAAGTCTCATATCCTACAAATAAACTCATATACATCTGCCCAGCCAGGCTCACACAGTATATAAGCACATTTATGGTTATATGGAATGACGCTCCCAGCTCTGCATTCCAATCCGAGGGAGAAATGGACAGATGGACAATGGTCAGGTGTTCTCAGGTTGTTTGCTGATTTGTGGAGAAGCTTTTTGAATTTGAATGATCTGATCTGTCACAAGCAGCAGAATCCGCCACTGTCTCTGTCTCCTGAAGTCAGCTCCAAGTCCTGACGTTCTGATTTCCACCAGCAGATCCGATTTTCCTTCAAGCTTCCAGTGACTGAATCAGCCGACACTTACGACATCAGTAACACGTTCACTGACAACACGTCTTGTTTGCCTGTCTGCTCGTAGCAGCTAGAGTGATTTTTAATTAACGAAGTGCAAACAAACGCAGCTGAGGCTCATGAGAACGCCATTAGTTCAGTCTGTTTTTACATAAACCAAATATTAAACAACCCAAACTTAACCTGATGATGGCGCCAGAACATCAGCGAAAGGGTTCATGGAGATGAAGACTAGCCTGTGATCGCTTCATGGAGCTCTGGTGGACCAAAAGGGTCAAAACCAGGACCACAAACGTTCCCAGTCCTGGTCTTCCCCGGGCCAGCTGCTCAGGTTTCCTCCGAAAGGATCCAGCTCAGGTGGTCCAGGTGTCCGATGAGGATGAAGCCTCCTGGACATGTCCACCTGAGACGAGACCTCAGAGAAGACCCAGAACCACCAAAGGGACCACAGTTTGGGACCCCTCAGGACAAGGTCAGTCTTCTTCCATATCAGCTGACTTCAGTCTAAAAGATGGATGGAACATTTTTACACTAATAATGAAGAATTGCTTCTCAGTGACTCCAGTGTAGTGACGGTAAAACAGCTGGAAACGTTCAGAGAAGGAAACACGTCATTTAATGTGTTTTTATAAACGACCTCCTTCTGTGTGTGTGTCCATTTCCCCAATATATTATCATCTGCAGCTTCAGGCTGTAATCAGTCATATGGAGTCAATCTGTTTGGCCCCTGGCTGATTAGGAACCTGAGGAGAGGGGTCAGAGTTCACAGCTCCACATGATTAGTCAGGATTTCAATCGGTAACGATGACGGACAGAAGAGACAACAAAACTGACTTCAATATTTATTTCACCTGATAAAATCTATAATCTTCTAACATTAACAAACAGAATCTCCGACATGTAGCTGTAGATTTGAGTTGATCTGCTGGCTCAAAATATTGATTGGTTGTTCATGAATCAATATCACATAAAATGGAAGTTACAGTTTAGACTCATCTCAACTAAATTTTTCATTTTAATAATATGTTTTATCATTTTGACACACAGGTTTGATATGTTGGTCGTGTTGGTGGTGACGCTGAATATCTTCAAACATGACTGCTGACAAACTGAATCTGTTCAGGATTCCACAAACAGGTCGGTTGAGCTAGACTCCTGAAGCCGGCTCACGAAACAATCACCATCATTGGTTTGACCTTTATTTATTTTAACGGCCATTTTTCCCCAGATTCACTTTTAATCTAAATAATATGGCAGCAAAAAGGACTACTGTTAAAACCAAGATGGCCGTCTTCATGCTAACATAGGCTGCGTAGCGTTAGAGAAGCATCCCACAACACGACACTTTAGGATCACCTGATTCATTCAAAGAAGAAAACCCGTCTTTGTTTGTTCAGTCCTGCTGACAGCAAACATCTGTATAAATAGCTGTTTAGTGTGTAACTGTGTTTTGTTGTGAGGAGCTGCTGCTGATCAGACAGTTTCTGCCTCCACTGTCGACAATGACACACCGACTGTTGAGTGTAAATCATGGCAGTGTGTGAAAAGTGTCACGGATGATGAAGCACAAAACTCTGAGCTGCCAACAAACCTTCAGGGAAGAAACTGCCACGTTCACACACGATAATAACTATTTATGTAACCGTTGGATGTCTGTTCTCCTCAGAGAAACCCGAATGGAGGAGAACCAGCTCCAGAAGGCTCAGGATAACTAATCACCTTCACTATTTCACTGATAATGAAGCATCACAACCATCCAGTCTGTTTAACCTTAAGGACTCCCAGGACTCCTAAAGACCTGGAGAACCTGCTCGAACAGGAGCAGGACCATTAGAACCCCTTCAGACCTGTTTCTGTCAAACAATGTTCCAACCGGCGGAGGAGGGAGAAGTGATTCCATTTCTCCGGTTAATGAATTTCTGTTCAGAGCGGCAGCAGCATGTAAAGGTGAAGTGTTTTCCTGTATGAGTGTGTAATTACAGCATGTGCAGCCGGAGGACACACAGAGGACGGAGGCTCTCTTATCGCTGACGCTCAGTGTGTTTGTCAGGTCTGAACTGTAATCCCATCTCACAATAAACTGTCCACAACAATATCATTACGACCTGCAGCAGCCTTAAAAGTGTCTGTGTGCGAACATCGACACACAATAATATCACACCTGAGCGACTCTTCCAGCCGGACCCAACGACCTGGGGAGTTCTCCTGGAACGGCTTGGCCCTGGTCGTCATGGTTACAGTAATAAACACCTACATTCTAACATTGTCGCCCCATTTGTCACCATGGTAACCACAACGGTCACTTGTTGGTTATGTTCAGGAAAGAGACGGCGATTGGGATGATCTCTGTCGTCATGGTTACAATAAAGTTAACAAACATGAATCATCCAAACAACACAAATATCATCACACGGGAATCGAACACAGTTCTGGATCTTGCCAGAGTAAACTCCTCAGAGATTCAAAGGAAGAGAAGAACCATCCTCACTATGACCACCTGATGTCGCCTAGCAACAGAACCTGTTGTCGAACTGTCTCTGCTTGCACGTCAGCACGCGGTCACGTGACACATGCATTCAACACACACCTGTGTGTTGTGCAGATGGTCACTTCCGTTCCCCATCCTGTTTGTTTCGGTCTAAAATAGGTCACAGCTGTCTCCTGACGCGTCGCCACCAGGGAGCTAAATTTGCTTCTTGTTTTTATTTGTGAGCATTTGATGTGCAGCAAACAAAGCGGGGACCAAACGGGCCACGCCTGCAGAGCTCAGGCTTCACTTCAGCTGACAGGGAGGTAAAAGGTTTGTGAAATAGCCAGGAGCCAGACCCAGCTGGGACTCAAATGTGACAAATGGAATTTTAAAATGCAGCTCAAAATAACCGCAGAGGAGGAAGACACATAGTTGGTTAGATGCCTTTATTTAGCATGTTAGAAATGAGTAAAAATAATGTTGTCAGTTGGTTTCCATAGGTGAGGTTCAGGACGCTCAGTCTTTTCTGTCCTGGTGGACCTTAAAAAATAAAAGACTTAACTCAAACGGCCACAGATGAAGCAGGTGAGCGCCTGAAGATGTTGACACCTGGTGTCCAGGAAGGAAAATCCGTCACTCAGACAGTTCGGTCCAGCAGTTCCCAATCTGGGGGCCAGCTGTTTATCTCCAGATGAAACTGGACTAACCCCAACACCAGATCCCCCTGAGTCCTCCTCAGATCCCACTGAGTCCTCAGACCACCCTGAGTCCTCCTCAGATCCCCGAGTCCTCCTCAGAACCCCCTGAGTCCTCCTCAGAACCCCCTGAGTCCTCCTCAGAACCCCCTGAGTCCTCCTCAGAACCCCCTGAGTCCTCCTCAGATCCCACTGAGTCCTCCTCAGAACCCCCTGAGTCCTCCTCAGATCCCACTGAGTCCTCAGAACCCCCTGAGTCCTCCTCAGATCCCTGAGTCCTCCTCAGATCCCACTGAGTCCTCAGAACCCCCTGAGTCCTCCTCAGATCCCACTGAGTCCTCAGAACCCCCTGAGTCCTCCTCAGATCCCCGAGTCCTCCTCAGAACCCCCTGAGTCCTCCTCAGAACCCCCTGAGTCCTCCTCAGACCACCCTGAGTCCTCCTCAGATCCCCGAGTCCTCCTCAGAACCCCCTGAGTCCTCCTCAGACCACCCTGAGTCCTCCTCAGAACCCCCTGAGTCCTCCTCAGAACCCCCTGAGTCCTCCTCAGAACCCCCTGAGTCCTCCTCAGATCCCACTGAGTCCTCAGATGGTTTCAAAAGCCAAAATGGCTGACAGACACCGTGAAGCTTCGAGGCAGCAGCTCGCTGATGGAGACGACACTCTGTGTTGATACTTGGTTAAAACTTTAGCTCATTTTTTCACACTTGTTCATTTTGGCACCAAAGTCTCATTTTGTTTTGTTTCCTTTAATTTTCTTTTCTTCTGACAAAACAATAATTATCTGACTGTTTCCTAGCAACCAGCTACATTTTCCAGCTCACCTTGGTGAGTTGTTTTTCTAAACTGTTTTTTTTTTTTTTTATTGAAACACATATAAACCTCCACTTTACTCTTCAGCAAACAAAAAGACAGTATTAATCAGGGGGCGGAGTCTGCGTCTCCTAACGAGTGTTCTGCCATTAAACTGTAACACTTCATTAATCAACCAGATTGTGTTTGTAGAAAATTAGTTCAGTTTAAAGAGCTTCACAGTCTGATGAGAGACGCATCATGAAAAAATCCAGAGAGACAATAAAAATAAAAATGAATACACAAGCACATTTCTAATAATAGAACAGATACAGATCAAATAAATTACCACTAACAACACAATTACAACAAAAAGAGTGAATATAATAGAGTGACTAATGATAGAAAACATAGTTTTAAAATTGAACTAAGTTGCAGTGAAGAATTTTGACAGCAATAAAGCTGAAGGTTAGACAAAGAAAAAAGAAAATGGACATGAAACTATGATTTAATAATCTGGATGTTCTTCTTTCTTTCTCATGGACATCAGAGTTTCACACCCACAAGAGAATCACTGAAGGGATAAAAACTCTGAGAAGATCTGGAGGCAGAAAAGTTTCTGCTCAGATTCTCCTGCCTGATCCAGATCTGGATCTGGAGACTCTGAAGGAAGAGTGAGGAAGTCCTGAGTTCTGCAGGAGCAGACAGACAGGAAGCAAAGTTCTCCTTCCTGCTCTGTGAGGGGGGGCGACACCACAACATCCTCCCTCCATCCCATGGCTTCCTGTTTTATTTTGAAATCTGACTCTCCTTTCATTTCAGGTGACTTGTGTGTTTCCCACCTGTTTCCCATTACCTTTTGTGTATATATAGTCCGTGCTTCCCTTTGTCCTGTGACGTCAGAGAATCGACGCCAATTCCATGCTATATTTCCTGTCAAGTCATTTTTTGTGTTTGTTGGATGCTTTGTGTTCTTCCAGTCTTGCCTCGCGTTATTTTGATACTTTATCTTGTCTGTTTTTTCCACAGTCGTAGTTTTTCCCTGAAGGTGTGTTTTTTGTTTTAGTGTTTCCTCCCAGTCAGTGATTCTTTATTTCTGTCTGTAAGAGTGATTTTTCTTTGGTACTTTATCATTAAAAGTTTGTTGATTTGAACTTTGAACTCTCCTGAGTCATACATTTGGGTTCAAGTCCTAGTTCGGGACTCTCATGTTTCAACTGAGCTAATAAATCAGGGAAAAGCAGGGACATTTTCCCATAAACTTCAATACAATCTGACTTCTTTTTCCATCCAGTGGTGACGCCCCTGAGTCCATAATCTGATCTGTGGGTACAGATGAAAGATGATCTTTCCTTTCTGTTGATAAAAATCCTCTTTTACAGATTTTAGATTTCTGTCAGGTCAATGTGTCGCCTCTGTCGGGGTCAAAGGTCAGATCTGGACCAGCTCACAGCCTCACATCAAAATAAGGACTGTTAATGTCATTCTGTGTCCGAGTTCCCGATGACGTGCACAGTTTTTTCAGTCTGAGCGCTGCTGAGAGCGACGTGCTGGAGGAAAGCTGTCACAACAAGCCGATGGGATGGAGGACGGAGGATGGGGGGGCATACGTGGGGGGGGGCAGTGAACAGCAAATGGCCATCGCAGCGTTGCTTTGCCAAAACAAATTACTTAGAGCTGCTGGCGTTGTTCATAGCCGTTTCTCCTCCACTGTCACGTTTTGATAAGCTCTGACAGCTGCACAACAAACCCTAACATCAGCCGGGGGGGCCGGGGGGGCCGGGGGGTCCTCCCATGCACACTGTTACTGTAAGCATCAGTGTGCGTGTGTGGCTTCATGTCACAGACTGAAAGACTCCCTGCAGGAAAACAAACGGAGCGTGAGCCGAGCACGCACGACTCGGACAGGACTGGCTGCAGGTAGTCACGCCCCTGTGTGATGTCACTCATCAGAAACCTGAACCCTCTTCTGTCTGAGTCTAACCCTAACCCAGAATCAGCTGATTCTTTCTGACTCACTTAGCACAGACACAGAAACATCCACCTGCTCATTATATCTGATTTAGTCCTGGACCTTATTGGACTGAACCAGCTCCCTGATGGTGCCGGTGTGTTGGCCAATCAGATTCCTCCCGACATGACCAACACACTGCTTCCTTTGGTCTAATGTGAGCACAGATGGAAGTGTGCTCTCATTCATCAATATTTATCATGAGCCCTTTAAAGTTGGCGACACTCTGGCCCAGGCTGCAGGGCCGGCCCCCAACGCCAACGTCCCCACGGAGATGCTAATTCCTCTCTGGCAGAGGAGACAGAAATAATGTGGTCAGTTGTCCAATCCCATCGTGCCAGGATCATCGGCGCTCACAGCCAAGACGGACACGAAGCATCATGCTCCAGAATCCAGGACCAAAAAAACAACAACAGTGCATCATTTAAATATTTCAGACTATTATGGGTCTGGTTCCTGGAGGACCCCGAGGACGGGGCCCGTTCTGACTGCCATGTGGGCTTCTGGGACGGATCCTGCTGCCTGGTGCGCCAGCTGATGATGGACAGACTCAGTGGACAGGGCAGGTGGCGTTATGAACATGGAGGGAAGCCTTTTTCACAAACAAGGCAAATACAGAAGCCCTGAAAGACAAATGAAACCTGTCTTTTGTTATTTAGCCAGCAGTTTAATTTTTCAAAGTTTAGAGTTTTTTGGAGGATTTTCTCTCATCAGTCGGATAAACACAGAGAGCCAAGCAAAGTTTTATCTTTATTTATTTATTAACTGTATTTTATTCTGTTAAAACCTGCTGATGGCTGCTTTTCAGGTTCAGGTTCTGAATCCAGACTGTGAGCAGACTTTCACTGGATTAATGTAGATCCTGGACCTGATCTAGAATCAGAGCCCAGATGGAGGTCATTAGAACGAACGGGCCTCTAACATCGACCTTTAGGAATCACGGGAGCAGGACAGGACCAGGTCTGATGGTGTGAATTCAGGTTTATCAGAGACAATCCTGGTGGATCCAGCTCCTGATCCAAACATCTCCACACGCTCACGTAGATATGGTGCAAGTCCATTGTGTGTTTGAGGTCACTCAGTGGATGCCAACAGTCCTCCCACAGCAGGTCAGTGAACGCATCATCAGAGCCTGCTTCATGACCCGGCACAGCAAATATTGCTGAATGCACTGTGAGCTGAGTGGAGCCGGTGCCCTGCAGGTCCACACAACTCCTGCGAACATATGGTGCTTTACATACACTGCTCAGAGACACAACACACACACACAGTGCTCCCCTTTGCTACAGCTCCTGCTAGAGAGTCATGAATTAAGTGAGAAATATGAAATCCTCTGCTGCAGGTACACTGGTGCTGTATTTAAGGCTGCAGTATCTTCTCTCTGTCAGATAAACTGTCGCCTCTTCTCCCTGGATACATCTTATCATACATGTTCTCAAACTGTCGCGCTCTGCATGAGGGAGTGTGTTTTGTCCTGTAACAATGTTAACGTGCACGCACACACACACAAACATGCTGTCACTGGCTCACTGACACTAACTGCGGCAGAAATGCGGGGAGGATGTACAGTCAGGTAAAAAAAGCCTGAAAAGGATGGAAGGATTTGTAATTGGTCACATGGTTGTACAGCACGATGTACAGTCAAATGTGAAGCGACAACCGTCACAACGGACACACAACAGCCCCGTGAGCTGCAAACAAGGACAACGGGACACTGGATATCGACAGAACAACAGAATATGACGTGAAAACAAAAGAAATGTTTAAATAAAACAGTTGAGTTCATTTCCTCTGACCAGATAAAGACATGTTCACATCACAGCACATCATCGTTGTCATAGCAACAGTTTCTACAGTGTTTAGTGTTGCATCAGTAACATTGTAGCAGTATAGTGTTGAACCGGTGCAACATCGTTGCATGTTAGCATGTTAGCGGTGCGTGGGAGGACCTGAAGGCGAATCAACGTCAGAGGAGGAGGACAAAAGATGAAGACAGATCT
This sequence comes from Echeneis naucrates, assembly GCF_900963305.1. Lineage (NCBI taxonomy): Eukaryota > Metazoa > Chordata > Actinopteri > Carangiformes > Echeneidae > Echeneis > Echeneis naucrates. The sequence goes on from NC_042522.1 coordinate 20,070,936, forward strand.
GGACATCAGAGGACAGATCAGGATATCAGAGGACAAATCAGGACAGATCTGGAAGTCAGAGGACAAATCAGGATAAATCAGGACAGATCTGGAAGTCAGAGGACAAATCAGGATAAATCAGGACGGATCTGGAAGTCAGAGGACAAATCAGGACATCAGTATTGGGGCACACGTCCGAAGCAGCCAATCGATCGTCCTCTCCCTGCGGACAACAATCTCCTGGACCTGATTGGAGTAAAGAGGAGCCACCTGTGGCCCCGCCATCATCATCTTCATCATCATCCTCTTCACCTTCTTATGATTCTGCCTGATGTGTCTTCTCTTCTTTTAACACCATCACCTCCATCTCTTTCCAGCTCGAACTGTTTGGTCTTAATGACCTCTAAAGGCTCCTTTCCCCCTTTTTCCTGCTGTTTTTATTTCATCCATCATCCACTCAGCCTTTTATTGGCCGTGTTTTTGTCCTCGGCTCAGATCCAGCCGGTCTGATTCACATATAGAAAAGAGCTGGCCTGCACGCCTGGACCTCCTCCTGTTCTCCATCTTCTCTCTGTGGTGAACCAAGTCCTGCAGAGAGCAGACAACACACACACACCAACCCACACATACCTGCGCACAAAATCATGTTGATTCTGTGTTTGAGAGGAAAATGAGGAATAAACGTTAGCATCAGGTTTATTGTGTTTGTCGATGTGTGTAAATGTGTGTGTGACATGCATGACACCACAGGGATGGACCTGATCCTCCACTGCCCCCCTCAGGACGCCCTGCTACACTACAAGGAAGGACGAAACTCACCGCTCATCAGTGTGCACCATCATAATTATAAAACCAACGCTGCCAATTCTATTAATCAATCATTAAAACAATAACTGTTCATCTAACTCAGCAGGCGGAGTATTCTCTGCTTGACGGCTCTTTCTTTACCGACAGCCAGTGACCCTGAAATCAGCTGTTCAGGTCTCTGCTCTGAACTCTTCTCAGAACTTTATTTCATCTCTCGTTGTTTCCAGGTGAAGTCTGCAGGTCTGTATTGACAGACATAATCAGCTGTTTGAATCTTAATGGAGAGAAGGTTTGATCGATTTGCTCCCAGCAGTCAGACGGGACGATCGATGAGGGAGCGACTGGATGACCACGTCCAACATTGTGTCTTAATGTCCAGCTGGTAAACGGACTGTACAGGGCCATTAAAGCGTCTCCATTCAAATCAATTCAACCATTTAACCAACAGGTTCAGACTGTCTCCAGGACTACATGAGTGGTTCACCAATCAGCAGGAAGACGGTGACAAAGGTCAAGAGTCGACCTCTTGACCTCTCCAGCCTGCAGCATCAGACCAGCTGAACCACCGGCCTCCTCTGCTGACATTTACTCCTTTATACAGTATGTGGTGAATGAATATTTAACTGCAGCAGTAAACTGAGGGGAACATTATGCTGTCTGCAGGGTAATGAGGGAACAGTGAGCAGAATAAAGGAGGAGCAGATTCTGTTTCCCCCTGATGGCGTCCAACAGACCTCCCAGAGTCCAGACCAGGACCTGGTCAGAGACTGAAACCATCACAGTGTTGGTGTCTGCTGGCGATGTGTGTAAGCTGCAAAGGACTGTCCATCAGGTACTGGGGGGTCAGGCAGAAAGGTGATACAGTAGCCCTGCCCCATAACCCCGCCCCTAAATGGAGCATCAGACTGAGACCATAAACTCATCAGGAAAACGTTTACTGAGGAAGAGGAGGGACATTTTCCCATAGACTTCAGTGCAGCCTGTCTTTTTTTACCAGTATGTCAGTTTAAGGTTCTCAGCAGCCTGTTTAATCCTGTTAAAGGTCCATGTTTATCTCTGTTTCTGTGCTGATTTAACCTGCTGAGACTCGACCTTTTAATGTGAAATCCATTATTTAGTTCACATTGAATCTGTCCAAAGACTAATGGCCTGTGTGTGTGTGTATGTGTGTGTGTGTGTGTGTGTTTACTGCTTTGTCTACCATGAGTGTTTTCTGCCCTCCAGTGGTGATTGACCGGAAGTACACCTTCCTGTTTGAGGGGACATTGATCCGGAATCAGATCGGAGAACGTGAAGGTCATGAAGAGGAACTAAACTGATCCTGGTTGTGGATCTGATGAATCCTTCAGGTGTTCTCCTCCCAGCTCGGTTTTCATGTCACTGAGTTTAAATGTGCTGTAGTGAACACTAAGTCATCCTTCTGTGTTGAACTGAGCTGTGATTTTAATTTACTTGTATCCTGTATGTTGTCCACTCAGAGGCCAACAAGACTCCGGATCAACATTAGTCTTTTCCTTTTGCCGCAGACTCCGTGAACGCACCTTCACCGCAGGCTTATGTGTCATGGTTACAGTTTTCCCCAGCGTCCCTGAACGCCCCACAGATCCAGTTTAGCAGATGACGCGGGTTCATTTAATCTCCGACGTTTCCCGCGCTGCATGCGAGGACAGACGAGACGACCTGAAGGTTTGCGTTCTGTTGCCATGACAACTTCCTCTCCCGCCGGAACAAGCCGCCATTACTGCCGGCGGAGAAATCACGTGTCGCCCTCTGGCGGTATATTATATTATATTATATTATATTATATTATATTATATTATATTATATTATATTATATTATTATGTTCATGAAGCTGGGATATATGCATGTGTGTATAAATATAAATATATATATAATTTTCATTAGTTCATGTCTCATGAAACACATTGAAGATAATCCTGAATTATTCTGGGATGTAAAGATTAAAGTGTGGACCTTTAAATCATCCTGACTGAAGTGAAATCAGTCCATCATGGTTTCTTGGAGCCTGGAAAAGTGATGCCTGACAAACACCAATGTGTTGAATTTATCTGTAAAATAAAGCTCTAATTCTAAAATCTAATATTCTGAGATCATGGAAAGATTTATCAAAAACTGTCACCTGTTGATTGTGTAACTTTAACATAATGCCAAACTTGTCAGTGAATTTGTTTCTGACAGATGACAATCAAACACAGAGGAGCAATAAAAGAGTCAGAATTGGGTTAAAATGTTGTGTGTAATATTTCATATGGAGGATTATTGTTTGTGTTTGTTTTAAAATCCAACAGTGACTTCAGCTGGAAGAATTATTGGAGCACGAGGAGCAGTCAGGATGGAGCAGGACGGAGCAGTCAGGATGGAGCAGTCAGGACGGAGCAGTCAGGACGGAGCAGTCAGGATGGAGCAGGATGGAGCAGTCAGGACGGAGCAGTCAGGATGGAGCAGGACGGAGCAGTCAGGACGGAGCAGTCAGGATGGAGCAGGATGGAGCAGGATGGAGCAGTCAGGACGGAGCAGTCAGGATGGAGCAGGACGGAGCAGTCAGGACGGAGCAGTCAGGATGGAGCAGTCAGGACGGAGCAGTCAGGATGGAGCAGTCAGGATGGAGCAGTCAGGATGGAGCAGTCAGGACGGAGCAGGACGGAGCAGTCAGGACGGAGCAGGACGGAGCAGTCAGGACGGAGCAGTCAGGATGGAGCAGGATGGAGCAGGACGGAGCAGTCAGGATGGAGCAGGATGGAGCAGGATGGAGCAGTCAGGACGGAGCAGTCAGGATGGAGCAGGACGGAGCAGTCAGGACGGAGCAGTCAGGATGGAGCAGGATGGAGCAGTCAGGCTGTGCAGCTTTCTCAGGCTGCAGAGCTTCCATGTTTATCTGCAGCATGAAGTGAATGGGAAGTTGTGTCCGCGGCCGACCGGAGGGGGGCGCTGTTGTCGCGGTCCTTACCCATAAGCGGGGGAGTGAGAGGTGCATGAAATGGAGAAAAATGGCGGATCATGTGCAGGTAAGCAGAGGTTTCATGTTTTTGTAACCGACAGTTTCTCCAGACGCGTGAAAAGAAGTCCGAGCCCGGATCGGTGCGCTGTGTTCCGGGCAGGGAGGCCGAGCGGGGCGGCCCGGAGCAGGAGGCCGCCCCGCCGCTGCCTGTCGGGGGGTAAAAGAAAGGATGTGGCCGCCTGTGTTGACTTGTGGCCTGCTGTCATTGCCCAGGCTGCCTGGATGCAGGGGTTAGCTCGGTGCTAGCTAACAGGACGGGGGGGGGGGGCATTTTAGGCTGGATGTCGGGGACAGGAGCTCCGGAGCCTGCGGGACAAAGCCTCCGGTCGAAGGCTCGCCCGCTCCGGCCGCCCGGAGCCGGACTGGGGCCAAATTTAGGGAGGTAAACAATAAAAGAGCGGCGGGTTGGCCCGGGACGGGTAGCTGTCAGGCTAACAGCAGCCGGTTAGCTGTCAGTCCGGAGCTCGGGGAGAACATTTCCGCCTTTTTATCCGACACCTGTCGCTCCTTCTCCCGCTCTTTGTGCCCCGTTGATTGGGGGGAGGCAGCGAGGGGGTTCCCGGTTCTCCTGCGGAGCTCCGAGCCCCAGAGCCGTTAGCATGCTAGGCTAACGTTAGCTGCTGCTCAGACGTCAACTTCTCCCGCCCGAGCCCGTTTGAAAACTGGGCTCGGTCTGTCGGACCGTTTGTCCGTAGATCGGGCTCCGTGTCCGGGGCTGCAGGCGGAGGCACCGGGCTCGGCTCACCGGGGGGTGCTTCTCTGCGTAACCGAGCGGGGCTGTTGTGTTCGGCTAGCCTGAAGCTAGCAGCTCCGACACATGTTTGGGAATAACGAGGAGGAGGAAGTTTGACGGCAGGTCCTCCTCAGCTGGTCCTCCATTCCTGCTTCAGGACCGGGACCGACCTCCCGCTGAGAAGCTGCCGGCTAAACGAACCAGCTCCGCTCAGAATCAGGACCGGACCTCCTGCTTTAGTCCGTCCGGAGCTCAGTTAGACGGACAAACCGGCTGATGGTGGAAGTTTGTTTAACGCTGTTTTCCTTTTCTGGAGGAGGAATGTGAGTGGACTGCTGCTCCCTCATGAGATAAATGCTTCCCTTAAAATAAATGGACTTGGTTCTGTCCGGCTCAGTGTGGATGACAGATAACTGCTGTGATGCTGTTTGTGGGTCAACAGGTGTTTATTTCTACTGACTGCATGTCATCCTTCACTGCTGAAGATCATCTGACTGAGGTTGATTACCTGAAAATGAATCATCGATTCTTTCTGTTTTATCTTTTCAACATCAGCTGGTTCAAGTTTTGAACAAAATAAGTATTTTGGACCCTTAGCAGTTCTGATTTCATACTAATTATACATCAGACTTATTGAATCATAAAGGAAATGGATGAGCCAACACAGAACATTATCCTGAGTTGCTGCAGTAATAAACGTGCTGAACTGTCCAACTTCAGGGATAAACTGATCAGATCTCGATCAGTCTGACTCCCATTCTCATCCTCCATCTTTGATAGTGACGTGTAGTCACATCTCTACATCGGACACTCCTGATCAGATAAAGATAGAAACTTCAAATCAGCTCACACACAAGGAATTTCGTGTGTTGAACTTTTCTTTAGTTATTCCAGTTTACAAAGTTTTTATCAGGAAAATCAGGAAACATTCTGTGTGTTTTTAGTTGGTTCTTGTTTTGTCAGCTTCTCTCCCCGATCTCCCCGAGTCTGAACTGAGTGGCGTATATAATTAGCTGAGGTTGAGCTCATTCTGAATGTTTAAATCAATTAATATTCGTTTATAAAAAAAAAAGATATATCTATAAGAGTTGAAGAAACAAAAGTCTTAATGTGCCTCTAAAAGGCTTAAGATCGTATCTTTGTTTCTTAGACACCTAACTGTAAAGTTAACTGTCAGATTATTGGGTTTCCTTAAACTTAATGAGGCGGAAGTAAAACTGTGTTGACATCTTGATTTTATTGCTACAGATTTAACAGCTGCTGCCTCTGATATGTGAACCGATAAATTTATTTTATGGGCTTTCATCCAGTGACTGACTGAGTCTGACAGCTACATGCTGTTTAGATACCTGACATCTGTACAGAGGACTGCAGCTGCCGATACCTTTCCCCCAGTCTTTGTTTGGTGCTTTGGTGTGGCCTGATAAGGTGCTGAAGAGTAAAACAGTGATTTGACTGTCAGAAAGACGAAAGAAAGACCATCCTCTGTTACTGTTGGTTGTTGAAGTCATTCATTACTCAGAACATGTCAAACACTTGCTGCCTCCAGCTTCTTAGATCTGAGGATCTGCTGTTAAAATTTAACTTGACCAAAATGGTAAGGTCAGAAAGAGACAAAGCTTCAGCTTTTAGTCTGTCACTGTTTGCCAAAAATAAGATGTAATCTTTGAAGTCTATGGGAAAGTAACCTAACCCTAACCCTTCACCCCGCTGCAGCAATTAATTTCACACATTTCCTGTTCAACCGGAATTTATTGGGAAACTTGTCAACAGCGTTTGGCGCCACAACTAATTATTTCAAACATCCATTAATGGACCAGTTCACATGCTGACATGTAGACCGGTGAAGCACGTGATCAGGTATAAACAAACATCTGTAGATTTCTCAGGTGTGACAGCTGGAGCCCTTTTTAAAAGGATGTCTGTGGCAGTCTCCTGTCTGTTGCTTTTCTACGACTTCACTGTAAATTAATTGTAATTGAAGTTGTAGCTGGACACATTAATCTCAGACTGAGTGTTAAGCTGGACTTTGTGTTGCATTTGTGTGCATGGGAGTTTAAAGTGTTCACTTTTCTTCTGTCCTCTGAAGCCTCCTGTAATTTACCTTCCCTCCTCAGTGAGACCTGCTGGTCCTGTCAGTCCACAAACCGGTGGCAGTAATCCAGGTCTGGGCAGGACGAGGAGACCTGCTGCTGGACTTGTGCAGGACCAGCTGTTCTGACAAAGTATTCCGATGAGTCAACTTCAGCCGCTCTGTGTCTTAGGAAACTGAATTGGCTGAAAACCGTTCTGATTAATCAGACTGACTCAGCCTGAGGCCCAGAGCCAGACACAGGTCCAGAGGACAAGACAGGACATCCCGACAGACTGATTTAAAAAAAAAAAAAACATGTTGGCGAACAAATTAAAAACAGGAGTCTTGCTAACAGTTAGGTTAACACTCCCTTGATTTATATCAATTCTGCCAACATGTTTTTAATTGTTCATCCTGTTCATGTCACTGGGGGTAAAAGGCAGCAAACACAAATGGATATTAGCTCTGAACAGTTAATATAAATATAAATCCCCGTAGAAATCACAGTTTGATTTTCTTTATTTATGAATGTTTTGGTCTGATGTGTCTGCTGATGAACCACTTTAATTAGTGTGCGTGTTGCAATGTCGGTGTCTGCAGAGTTTGGCTTCGTCTGGTGCAGCAGATGGCTCCAGTGCAGGAGGGTTTGGTGCTGACGGAGCTCTTATCCGAGGCTGACAGAGGCCCACAGTGATGATGTCATCGCTCCCCCATACTTCTGCACCTGCCCCCCCCACTCCTCACACTGATGCAGGGGGGGCAGTGAACAAACCATTAGAATTAGAGAAGGAGGATGTGAATTTATCAGCAACGGCTGTCTTACTGTGACTGAGCATGACTCAGCACTTCTGCTGTTCACCACATGAATGGAGCTCGATATGAGACTCATGAGGAGTGTTGACCATTCGCCTGCAAGTGAGTGTCAACTCGCCACGTGGTTTCTGAGCTGCTGGTTGCTAATTTGGCTGGCTAGCTTGATTTTTTTTTCTTTTTTTTTTGAAAACAGAAGAACCCATATTTGCCAGTGAAGGAGGATATGATAACTGACTTTATATCTGTGAAACAAGACATTGAGACCAGATATTCATCGTTATATCAAACGTTTGCTGAGATAATAAATCAGGAAGGAGCAGGGACAATGTCCCATAGGCTTCGATAATATCTGATTCTCTATAAAACCAGCAGAGTCGCTCCCTCATGGTCATTCTCATTAGATAAAGGTTAAAGGCTCTTCAGACCTGGTAGTTGAATGGTGGGACCTGTCTGATGTCATGGTGGCCTTTAGAGGAGGGGAGGTGTCCCAGCCGGTGGGACGTCTCTGTCGCCACATTCCTGTCTCTCTGTCCTACTCTGTAAAATAAAGAAGGAACAGTTTCTCTTCTGTTTTTACTGAACCCTGTTAACCCTCAGATGGAGCTCATATCCACTAAAACTGGTTTTAATGTGAATTAGATATTTAATTGATGACTCATTTGTCAGCCTGCTGGTCCCTGATAAGTCCCATGTCCTCCTGTCTTTATCAGGGCCTTGCCCAGCTGGAGATCCTGTGTAAGCAGCTGTATGAGACGACCGACACCGCCGTGCGACACCAGGCAGAGAAGGCTCTGGTCGAGTTCACCAACAGCCCCGACTGTCTCAGCAAATGTCAGCTGCTGCTGGAGAGAGGCAGCGTGAGTACGATGAGTCAGCTGCAGCACCAACCCGAGTTAGAGAAGATCACAACATGTTCTGGCTTTCACTGCAAAATAAAAAACAAAAAGGTTTCATCCAAACAAATGAATCCATCTACCTGTTGGTCCACACACCTGACCTCTCTCTCTCTCTCGCTCCCTCAGTCATCATATTCCCAGCTGCTCGCGGCCACATGTTTGTCGAAACTGGTATCTCGAACCAGCAACCCCCTCCCCCTCGAGCAACGCATCGACATCCGTGAGTACCTCTCCACTAATCACAACTTCAACCTGCTGATTAGTCAGACCAGACAACAGTCCAGGTCCAGGTCTGGTCATGTACTGTTTGTGACATTAAATTAAATAAATACACTACAGGACTTAGTATTAATTCTTACAACTCCTTCATTAGCAAAGTAAATTGGTTCAAAATGGTCAATGTGTAGTTCACAGGTGCACCGAAAATATCTCCATACTTCAGTAGAACTTTGGTGAAATGATCATTGATATAGTTAGATAAATAGTTCCGGACACACTGACTGGACAGCTGTCCTGAAGACTGTCCTGAACACTGTCCATCATGAGGGAAGGACACTGAAGGTTATAGCTGGAAGCTCTGGTTGTTGGAGCTGTGTCCAATATATTAATGGGAAGTTGACCAGAAGGGAAAAGTGTGAAGAAGCAGCAGAAATGACGACAGCCTGAAGAAGATCAATTAGTCCAGGAAGGACCAATAGACCAGACGTCTTCATGAAACTGACAACCACATTCGTTTCTCTGAAGTAGATAAGGAGGTGAACAACGTCATGAGCTGGCACATGATGCTGCAGATGGTTCTGTGCCGTCAAGTTTGTTCTTCAGTGGAACCAACAGTGGCCTGGAGGCTGGATTGTGTATTTGTAAGCAATGTGTGTTGTTCTGCTGCACAAAGGCCCGTCTGATCAGCTGCGGCTGATTCCATGCATTTTTAATGGCTGAAGAGCTGCTTCTTCTGAGTATGTTGGTGAACCGGTTCCCCTCAGTCCACTGAAGACAAGCCCACCATCACCAGTCCAATCTCCTCCCACATTTAAAGCCAAACGAACCACAACCAAGAACTGATCAGAAGAGAATGAATGACGGTTTGTTGTCCTCCTCAGGCTGATGTCCCTTCTCACAGCTATTACGTCCCCTGTTTTAGCCCCCCCAAGCCCTGCTGTCCTTCCTGGTCTGTTTCCCGCTAAATGGAGCTTCATTTAAAATGAATAAATTAATATCATGTTGTATTTCAGACTGAGACTATAAATTGATCAGGAAAACGTTTACTGAGGAGGAGGAGGGACATTTTCCTATTGACTTCAATACAAACTTTATTGACAGTTTTAGTCTGGATGTTTTATTTTCAAGACTTCAGTGTTCTTTTGTGGTCTGGATGGACAGAAACTCAAACATTTGGAAACCATGACACAAACCTGTAACTCCTCAGCTGAGAGGAGACAATCTGCTTCCTGTTTACGCCCAAGGTCATCATGAGGTCACACCATCTTCTCATTGTCGTACAGGGAACTATGTTCTGAACTATTTGGCCACGCGGCCCAAGTTAGCAGCCTTTGTGACCCAGGCCCTGATCCAGCTCTACGCCAGGATCACTAAACTGGGTTGGTTCGATTGTCAAAAGGATGACTACGTCTTCAGGAACGTCATCGCTGATGTCACACGTTTCCTGCAGGTGAGTGTGTGTGCTGGATTGTGTAATCACGTTTTGTGTGTATGTGTGAGTGCGTGGTTGATGTGTCCTTGGTGTGTTTATAGGACAGCGTCGAACACTGCATCATCGGGGTGACCATCCTGTCCCAGCTGACCAATGAGATCAATCAGGTAGGCCCCTCCTCCGCACTGTCTTCTTCTTCTTCTTTGAAAGTGTTTAACACATTCTGTTTCCTGTGCAGGCGGACACAACACATCCACTGACCAAACACAGGAAGATAGCGTCGTCGTTCAGAGACTCCTCCCTCTTCGACATCTTCACTCTGTCCTGTAATCTCCTCAAACAGGTGTGTCACTTCCTTTCATCTTCAAAATAAAAGTGCACCTTAATGTGACTCATAGAAGTCACGTCTTGGTCTGCTGTAAATAACGTGTTTCCTGTGTGTTTGCGAATTGAAGACAAAAGCCAAGGCATTTTTTAAACTCTCTCAAACTGCTGTGTCGGGTCCTTGAATGTGTTTCATGAGATGTTGGAACTCTTTGTCTTCTCTGGAAGAACCAGGCCAGAGTATGTTGATGTAATGGGGAATGACGGTGGATGATGATGTTACAGTCCTTCAACAAACCTTTCAGAGCTTGCTGGCCGATGATGTCAGTGATGATGCATAATAAACGGAGGATTTCTTGTGTTTTCAGGCGTCGGGGAAGAACCTGAACTTGAACGATGAGTCTCAGCACGGTCTCCTGATGCAGCTCCTCAAACTCAGCTACAATTGCCTCAACTATGACTTCATAGGAACTTCCACAGACGAGTCGTCAGATGACCTCTGCACCGTACAGATCCCCACTTCATGGAGATCAGGTGACTCCAGACCCCGTCCAGACCCGGTCCAGTCTCAGTCACCAGATCTGCTGTGATCTGACCTTTCACCTGATTTCTCTCCTACAGCGTTCCTCGATTCCTCCACGCTCCAGCTCTTTTTCAATTTGTATCATTCCATCCCTCCATCCCTCTCTCCATTGGTAAGTTATGCAGTGATGTCACCACCACTTGACTCGTTTCTGGTTTTTAACATAGGATTTTCTTTTATTTTAGTTAGTGGAACAAAAACAGGAGAATATGGATGGATAAACACACAGAAAGAGTCAGAGAGTCAGACTGATCCAGATCTGAGCAGTTCAGATCAGCTGATTCTGATTAAAGGGGTTTTCATTCAGATAGAATGTTATGAATACATGGTCACAATGAGGCCATATGTCCTTCGGGGTCTTCTGTGTGTCTGTGTGTACAGGTGTTGTCATGTCTAGTCCAGATAGCCTCGGTCCGGAGGTCTCTCTTCAACAACGCAGAGAGAGCAAAGTTTCTGTCACATTTGGTCGACGGAGTAAAGAGGATACTGGCAAACCCACAGGTGAACGCACACACACACACACACACACGCTTGTGATGTGTCTTCCTGTCGTCCTCCAGCTGATTGGTTAACTGTGTGTTTCAGTGTTTGCCCGATCCTAATAATTACCACGAGTTCTGCCGTCTGCTGGCACGACTGAAAAGTAACTACCAGCTGGGGGAGCTGGTCAAGGTGGAGAACTATCCCGAGGTCATCCGACTCATCGCTAACTTCACCGTGACCAGTCTGCAGGTGGGTGGGGCTCCGCCACCGCCGTTAATTCATCTGGAGGAACCCTGAGCTAAGAGACCTTAACTGCTCCAGATGTTTTTCTAATCCAAGTTCATCCTGAACTCAAAGGAAATTCAACTGATCTCTTAATTGATAATTTTTATCTCCAATTAAATTTTACCTCCATATGATGATGATGTCAGCTGAATGGTCGATCATGTGATCTCCTGTGTGTCAGCACTGGGAGTTTGCCCCCAACAGTGTTCACTACCTGCTGAGTCTGTGGCAGCGTCTGGCGGCGTCCGTCCCCTACGTCAAGGCCACGGAGCCTCACCTGCTGGAGACCTACACCCCTGAGGTCACCAAAGCCTACATCACGTCACGCCTGGAGTCGGTCCACGTCATTCTCAGGTAACAAACCATCCGCAGAGCACGGGGCGACCGGGTTTATCAGCTGACTGCCGAGCTGACCTCTGACCTTTGCTCCTCAGAGATGGGTTGGAGGACCCCCTGGATGATGCCGGCCTGGTGCAGCAGCAGCTGGACCAGCTGTCCACCATCGGCAGGTGTGAATACGAGAAGACGTGTGCTCTGCTGGTGCAGCTGTTCGACCAGGCGGCTCAGACATACCAGGAGCTGCTGCAGTCCACCAACTCCAGCGCCGCCGACATCACGGTCCAGGAAGGTACGAACGCACAGTGACGTCTGGATCATTGAGGCGGCGTTTATATTTGAAGACAGATAATCGGTCCTGCTCTGTGATCGGCTGCTGTATCTTGTTGGTAAAGTTCTGACTCATGTCACTTCTGTCTCAGGTCGGTTGACATGGTTGGTTTATATCATCGGGGCGGTGATTGGTGGACGGGTCTCTTTCGCCAGCACAGATGAGCAGGACGCCATGGACGGAGAGTTAGTCTGTCGGTAAGACATCAGGACTCTGACACACCCATGTTAAGCTTCAACCGGCTTTAATTTTGTTCCTGTTTAACGTTGTGGCTCGTCAACGCCCCACTCTCTTCCCGCCTCAGGGTGCTCCAGTTGATGAACCTGACCGACTCGCGGCTCGCTCAGGCTGGAAATGAGAGGCTGGAGCTCGCCATGCTCAGCTTCTTCGAGCAGTTCAGGAAGATTTACATCGGTGATCAGGTGCAGAAATCATCGAAGGTGAGTGCCTCGACACCCCCCAACCACCACTGCAGCAAGAGGGGCGTGGCCAAGGGGCCATGTTGATGGGACTGAACCAGTCTTTTGTCCTGAACGCTGCTGCAGCACTTTCTATAGAGGGACGGTCTGAGTCTGGTTCCTGCTGACTGTGTGTGTGTTTTCTTTGTTCGGGGCAGAAACTGGAAAATGTGAACGTCTCAGATAAGTGGTGCACTGGAGAAGCTGTAGTTTGTCTGGTTTTGTATTAGCCCCTCCCCCTAAAAGTTTCAGAGTGTGTACTGTTGTGTTGTGTGTAGTTTCAGCACAGAGCTGTGTGTGTGTGTGTGTGTGTGTGTGTGTGTGTGTGTGTGTGTTTCTCGTCCTGGTCTCAGGTTCTGATGTCCCACGACTAAATGCATTTTCAAAATAAAACATCACATTTTAAAGGACTTTTATTGTGATGAGCCTGATCAGTGTGGCTGATTTAAACACACTGACGAACCAGAGGCCCAGTGTGAATTAGTGTGTTGTGTCTCCAGTGTAGCAAATCAACACAAAAGTCAACACAATGTGATCTGTTGTTGTACCACACATTCCTGTGGGTCGGGCCCCGGCACCTGTCAGGTCAACTTTGGGGCCCCTGTAGGCCCCACCCCCCCCGAGCTCTTTGTCCCTCTAAAGTCATATGTCCCTAGTCCCTGCTGAGCTGGATGACTGGTTGTTGTGCGTTAGTGTGAGTCCCTGGCTGCTCTACATCCCCCACATCCAGACGTAACACAACAATAACAAGTCATGTGATCAGACATTTTCGGGGCCCACAGTGTCTGAGTGAAGGTGTATTATAATTTGTTCGACATGTATTGTGTTGTGCGTTGTTGTGACAGTGTTTGTGTGTTGCAGCTGTATCGACGACTGTCAGAAGTTCTGGGCCTGAACGACGAGACGATGGTGCTCAGTGTGTTTATAGGGAAGATGTGAGTATCAGACACTTACTTTTACACACACTGTGTGTGTCTTTGTGTGTCGTTGTTCACATTATGTTGTGGCTTTCAGCATCACAAACCTGAAGTACTGGGGCCAGTGTGAACCAATCACCTCCAAGACACTCCAGCTGCTGAACGACCTGTCGCTAGGATATCCTTCATCTGTGTGTGAGACAGGTGTCAGGTTAACTCATGTGTTTGATAAAGGAATCAACTGAACCGTCCTTTTAATAATAAAGATGCCGCCGTTCCAGTTTTGGGCTGAATGTTGACCTGATGTTGGTTCCTTGACCCGATGTGTACGTACAGCAGTGTGAGGAAGCTGGTGAAGCTCAGCGCTGTGCAGTTCATGTTGAACAACCACACAGTGAGTACGCAACCTACAGTATGAGTGTGTGTCCTTTGAGCTGCTCTGGCTGACATGTTGTGTGTCCGTCAGAGTGAACACTTCTCCTTCCTGGGCGTCAACAACCAGTCCAACCTGAGCGACATGCGGTGTCGGACCACCTTCTACACGGCTCTGGGACGCCTGCTGATGGTCGACCTGGGTAAGGACTCAGTCCCTGGAGCCGCAACAGGTACAGGTGTGGTCACAGGGGGACTGGAGAGACCTGGATCCTGTAGCTCCAGATCCAGAATAATGAAATATTGGAAAATGTAGAGCTGTTATTGTTGTGTTTGTGTCTGTTTGTGCATCCGTTTGTATTCAGGTGAGGACGAAGACCAATTTGAACAGTTCATGCTGCCTCTGACGGCGGCGTTTGAAGCCGTGGCTCAGATGCTGAGCACGAACACCTTCAATGAGCAGGAAGCCAAGGTGACACACACACACACAGTTGAGGGTCGTTGATGGGAGGAGCAGGCTGTGTTAACCCCAGTTTCTTCTTCTCTTGCTGTTTCCTGTAGAGGACTCTGGTGGGTTTGGTCCGCGATCTCCGTGGAATCGCATTCGCCTTCAACGCAAAGACGAGTTTCATGATGCTGTTTGACTGGATGTATCCTGTCAGCTGATACTGTCCGTCTGTCTGTTCTCTGTCATGTCTCGTGTGTCAGATGTTGATCCGCCTTAACTCATACCTGCAGATATCCGGCCTACATGCCCATCCTGCAGCGCGCCATCGAGCTGTGGTACCACGACCCAGCATGCACCACGCCTGTCCTCAAGCTGATGGCTGAGCTGGTCCACAACAGGTGAGTCTGCGGAGGACGAGACTCCTCCTCTCAGCTGCTCTCGGTCCAGGTGGGGCGTTTGAATCCTGGTCTGGCTGACTTTGTGTTTCCTGCAGATCTCAGCGGCTGCAGTTTGACGTGTCGTCTCCAAACGGGATCCTGCTGTTCAGAGAAACCAGCAAGATGATCACCACCTATGGTGCGTCGCCTAAACAAGCTTAAATATTTGATATGCTGATTGTTTGCTGAATGATACCAAAATCACCATCACGGTCTCTAACGTATTGTGGTTTAGATAGAATCTGTTAGTTGATCAGCTAATTGAACGATTTTCTCTGTTAGTCTGATTAAATATGTGATCAGTTGGCTCAGATGCCGATCAACAGAAACATTAAAAATCAGTCATTGATGTGTTTCTGTGTGCAGGGAACCGGATCCTGACTCTGGGGGAGGTCCCGAAGGATCAGGTGTACGGCGTGAAGCTGAAGGGGGTCAGCGTCTGCTTCGCCATGCTGAAGGCGGTGCTCAGCGGGAACTACGTAAACTTCGGGGTCTTCCGTCTCTACGGAGACGACGCCCTGGACAACGCCCTGCAGACCTTCATCAAACTACTGCTGTCCATCCCCCACAGTGACCTGCTGGTGCGTTCACTGCTCACTCGTGTGGCTCTAAAAGGATTATTCAATGAATCTCATCAGGTCTGAGGCGGTCTAACATGGTCTAACGTCCTTGTCTCTGCAGGACTATCCGAAGCTCAGCCAGTCCTTCTACTCCCTGCTGGAGGTTCTGACTCAGGACCACATGAACTTCATTGCCAGCCTGGAGCCTCACGTGGTCATGTACATCCTGTCGTCCATATCGGAGGGGCTCACGGCGCTCGGTAAAACACCTGGAGGTCAGACTTTGTTTTAAAGAGACGGCCCATTTTTCTGTAGATGCTTCACGTGTGTGTGTGTGTGTGTGTGTGTGTGTGTTGCTTTGTTTCAGACACCATGGTGTGCACAGGCTGCTGCTCCAGTCTGGACCACATAGTGACCTACCTGTTCAAGCAGCTTTCCCGCTCCACCAAGAAGCGCCCCACCCCCATGGCGACAGACGATCGCTTCCTGCACATCATGCAGCAGCACCCGGAGATGATCCAGCAGGTGAGGAGCTCCGTCACACATCTACACTTTTATTGGGAAGTGAAGCTCTTATTGTGGCGGTGTGAGTCACTGACTCTTTCTCGCTCTGCAGATGTTGTCCACAGTTCTGAACATCATCATCTTCGAAGACTGTAGGAACCAGTGGTCCATGTCACGGCCGCTGTTAGGCCTCATCCTGCTCAACGAGAAGGTGCACGCACACAGACACACACACACACACACACAGACACAGAGTGGTTTCTGATCATACGTATGTGTGTTGTTTGTGCAGTACTTCGCTGACCTGAGGAACAGCATCGTCAACAGTCAGCCTCCAGAGAAGCAGCAGGCCATGCACTTATGTTTCGAGAACCTGATGGAGGGAATAGAAAGAAATTTACTAACAAAGAACCGAGACAGGTGGGTCACATGGTGTCATGGCTGAAGGACAGCTGTGCTTTGAGTGACGTGGATAAAATCTGTGCTGACGTCAATTTGATATTGAGTTTTCAGGACTTGAGACGTTTGTGAATCCTGCAGAAATGTTTCCTCATGTGTTGAATAATGTGTGTGTGCAGGTTCACTCAGAACTTGTCGGTGTTCAGGCGGGAAGTCAACGACAGCATGAAGAACTCGACGTACGGCGTCAACAGCAACGACATGATGAGCTGACATTCCACACAGCAGAGTCTTATCCAGCTGCAGACAGAGCTCACCCCCCCACCCGCCCCTCCCTCATCAGCTTCCTCCGCCTCCCCCCCTCCCCCCTCCCCCCTCCCTCACCCCGGGCCCGGATGCCTGGGGATCGTCTCCTCAACCCGGTACACGACGTACAGGATTGTTGATTAACTTCAGCAAATAACCCCCCCACCCCGCCGAAAACACACACAAACACACACCCCCCCACCCCTCCCTCTCCCTTTTTGATATAATCATATATAAATATATACAGATCTATTTTAAAGCCAGTCTGCATCCGTCTGGCTGAGCACTCTGAGTCACCCACAGAGGGAAGGGGGAGTGCTGCGGAGGTGAGGTGGGGGGGAGGGAGGTGAGGAACGCTGGTAAACGTAGTAATGTGCTTCTGCCTGCCTTGTATAGACGAACACAACAGTGTACATTTCTTTTGGTAACATTTTGAACAATGTTTATAACGACCGACTTTAAACAGGAGAAGAAAAACACAAAAACAACAAAAACGTGTGATTGAGCTTTTTACAGTGTAGTGAGTTAGTGCAACTGTCTGTGTGCGTGGGGAGCGAGCTTTCCACGGGGGAGGACGGGGGGGTGAGGAGCACTCAGAGGTACACACACTAACACAAAGGGAGAGTCAGAGCGTCCACGTTGTACATTTTCTGGTCTAGTGATGTAAATAACCACGTGACCCCCGACGCGCTTTAAAGGGACAGTCCTGCTGTTGGTCGACGCCGTTCTCCGATGGCATCCAGTGTGAGTCCGAGTCGTTAAACTGTGTGAGACGAGCTGCTGTCACAACGAGCTCAGCTGACAGGAAGATGCTACACAACGAAAACAACAAACATGAATCATTTCAGACCCGAGCTGATCAATCAACAATGATCAGTAAATTCTGATTCTGTAAAGTTTTGATGATCGATCACTGTTCAATAACTTGTCTTCTGGCTTCTCCACGTGATGACTGATCCATAATGGGAGTTTGATGGCGGTCAATCATCCTGTTTCAATTGATTATCTGTTGATGGATTCATCCAAATCAAATTATTGTTTCAGCTCAAAATCAAAATTCAGGCAATTTAGAGGAATCAATAAATCGATTATCAAAACTTCGGTGAATTGGACGTGAATCAGTCATTTTTAAAATGTTTCTACTCATCAGGAGGAAAATCAAATCTTCACATGGAGCTAATCAGGATGTATTGATCACATGTTGGTTTGAGATGAGTCATTTGACGTCACCTGTTCTGATGTAAAAAGATCCCGACGTTTTCTTTTGTTGAGCTGATGCCGTATTCCCCTTTTTTTTTTTTTTTTTTTTTTTTTTTATAACATCCGGCCCAGCTCCGGCTTTCCAAAACACTGCATGAGGCCCCAACCCCTGGACCCCTGAACCCTTGGACCTCAGCCTCTGGTCTCTGTTCTCTGGCCCCTGGGGGCCTCAGGGCCACACACTGGTTCTTGTCCCAGCGCGTCGATGTGTAAACAACATGGTCTCAGCTACGTTCCCTCTGGCAGGGCTCTGGGTGCAGTTTCCACCATTTTGTTTACACTCTGGATTCCTTGGACCAGGTTTTCGGACGCGCACCCCCCCCCCCTTTAGGTCCTGCAGTGGAGTCCTTTTGGTGTGTGTGTGTGTGTGTGTGTGTGTGTGAAGAGGCTCTCTGTTGCCTGTGTGTGTGTGTGTGTGTGCGTGCGGTGTTTCATGGTGCTCGTGATGGAGCTCAGCCAAGGTCTGTGCCACCAACAGGACAAACATTAATATGAATGGAGGGAAGCGGAGGCGTCCGGCCGTCGGAGCTCCTGAAGGAACCGCCGCAGAACGAAGGAACCTTGGTAGAATCAAACAGTGTAAAAAGGAGCAGGAGTGGAGTCGATTAGCAACTTGTGTTACTCTCTACGATGTCGCTGCTAACTGTTTGTGACAACTAGCTCATCTCTAACATTGTCAGCACTCATGGATGTTTATGGAGTTCCTAATTTTTTGGTTTGTGTCCCTGATGTGAATGTGTTGGGTCCATAGAGTGAATAGCTGTTTGAGTTGTTTGGATGTCTGCTACATATAGTGTAAGCATTGTGACTGCAAATAAACCTCATTGATTTTTACGTCACGGTCTGTGACCTCATCTGTCCTCAGGTCATGTGACCAGTAACCTGAAAGTCCTGGAAAAGCAGTGAAATCAAAAACTAAGGCCTTCTGTGGTTTAAGGACAAAAACCATTGGTAACATGAAAATCTTATTTTTACAGAACACTTAAAAGCATCAACTGATGCCTCAACCTTCTGAATCCAGATGTGCGTGACTCGCAGGTAAAATTAATCTCTTTATTTGTTGTTTTCAGGTTCAGGCAAACGATTTTAGAAAATAAAGACTCGATGTTTGGCACAAAGAAACTTAACAGTAAACACAACACAAGTTAATGAATAAAAGGTCAAAAGAATGTTTCCATGGAACCTAAAATCGACCAGTTTTGTTAAAATGAAAGGACAAATCCTCAGGAGACAGAGTTTGACAGTTTGTTTCCTGGTAATGGGGCAGGATGGTTCCTCATTGGTTCATTTGGAGGCTAGCTCCTCCCACTTTTGGCCTTGAACACAACGTTGTTGAGACCTTCTCTGTTGCGAGCAATCTCAACAGCGAAGAACTGGACTCTGGTGGCTGAAACCAGGAAGAGGAGACGTTAAATGTTTCATATTTATACATCTTTGAATAAAAATAATAGTTTAGTTTGGAGTCGCTCACCAAAGATGGTGTTCTCTTCTGTATAATCCTTCTCACAGTCCAGACGTAGCAAAGTGCCGTAGTTGAAATCTTCCACCAGTCCTTCAAACTGGTTACAGAACGGACGCCACCTCTGCACAGACACCAGAGAAGCTGTTTAAATCACCGCCACCATCACGTCACCTGACCTGCACCATGACCTCACTGACCTCTTTGGCCTTGTCAGACTTCAGGTCATCGGCCTTCAGCAGCTTAATGTCCAGCTCTCTGAAGGTTTCTCTGAAGGTCGAGTAGATTTTGTCGTCCAGCTTTGTCAGTTTCAGGAACTTTGGATCCACTGACGATATGAGCTGAGATGGAAGAACAAAGCAGGAGCTTACAATTGAATGTCTGAACCGTGTCAAGTATCCAGATTTTAAGGCTTACATTGAAGTAAACCTCCGCATGGTTGAACGCCTTCATCGCCCACATGACCTCCAGCCGCGGCTGAAACCCAGAAAACACACAATCAAGATAGCCACAGACTCACCATCATGTTTGGCCTGTATTTTAAATAAAGACATAGTTATGTATTCATACTTAATTAGCTGAAGTTGTTCAAAATAAAAAAAACTGAGGAATGAAAAATACAAAAGAGCCTGAATGTTGCTCTGAAAGTGTCAGAAGTGTACAAATGAAGTTGTTGCTGATTCTTAAACTTATTTCCAACATGTCCAGTTTATTTCACTGTTAGAGTCTCCATGCTGATGTGAAGCTGATGAAGTGATGATGATGATGAAGAAGAACAAACGTCACTTACGTCGTTTCCATAGGCGTCTGCAGGGAGGGACAGCGCATGCGCGGCCGCTGAGGCCCCCTCCACCCCCTGAGAACAAACACACTGTTACCACAACAACAGCTAAAGCTAACGGCTAACAGGGAAAAGGTCACAGGTCAAACACTAACACCCTAAAAGGTTGTCCAGATATCACGTGACACACTTTCACATGACTCTTAGTGAGAACACGTGACATGACCGAACTCGGTTGAAATACACCGTTTGATTTCTGCACGTGTTCTCTCAGCTTAGCGTTAGCTAACTCGGCTAACAGCCCGCTCCGTTAAACCGTTCCAGTCCCGTTTTTCTTTGTTTACGGTTTGTGGGGCTCGTCGCCGACTCTCCGGAGAAGCGGCGGCCGCATTAAGAGCCTGAGCTCCGGACTCCGGAGAGGAGAGGTCGGTGTTTGGAGACTCACCAGAGAGGCTAAGCCGTTATCCGCCATTTCTCTCAATCAAAGATCGTCCAGCACAAGATGAACCACTTCCGGCAGGTGGCATTTAACTTCACGCATGCGCCCTGTTGTCTGATTTTGGCACAGGTAAAGCCTGTTATTTTCAAATTACAGGTGATAATTAAACACCAAACAAAATATTAAATATGTTTGCAGCTTTCTACCAAAAAGCGTCATCCTGCAGTTCGCTAACGGCAACCGTTAGCATTTAAAGCTTCCTCCTCTGGAAATGACGGAAGTTAAATTAGAAAATGAGTAAATTACGAAATCTGACTGTGAAATAATTACATTTAAAACGTTGGCATGTGTAGAATCTTGCTGGGTGCTAAGCTAAGCTTAGAACCCCCCCCCCCCCCCCTTTATTTTCTCATAAACGGGAACATTTCGCTGAGTAACTGATTCGGTCCGGCCGATCTTGATTTTTATTTACTCTCTGATTTCAACCTTAGTGACGTCATGCATTAAAGAGCCAGTGTCCTTTATGTGACGTGCACAAATATTTTTAAAATGTATGAAATAAAAAACATCTTTATAAGAATAAAACTGTAAAGTATTTCGTTTTAGTTTTATTATTGTATTTAGCATAAATTTTTAATTTTATAAATCAATAGGAAACGGAATGAGATCGACAGATTGATAGGAAGTGAAATGGTCTGGAGATCTTTCTGCTCCTCTGCGGCCAAAATGATGAATCTCATCTTCAGTTTAGTTTTCTGCTTCTTCCTTCGGCTGTTAATGTGTTTACATTCTTATCAAACTAACGTGAATGATTTTATGTTGTTATTTCTGTCTTTAAAATATCACCCTTGTGTTTTTTTCTGATTTGAGAGAATCTGAGTAAATTAAATGAAGTTTTTTTATGAAAAGAATTAAACTCAAATGAATAAATGAGACAAGCAGCTTCAGATCAGTCAGTAAACAATGAAGATGTTTTTGTTGTTGTTGTTTATTTGACGTTTTGTGACGTCACATTCTCCCTTACACAGAACCGGCTGGAGCAACAAGAAGACATCTTCATCATCATCATCAGCAGCAAGAGCTTCATCTTCCTCCTGCAGTTCACAGCAGCCTCAGAACACCTCCTCCCGTCTTCATCTTCCTCCTCCACCCTCCCTCCTCCCGTCTTCATCTTCCTCCTCCACCCTCCTCCCGTCTTCATCTTCCTCCTCCCCCCTCCCTCCTCCCGTCTTCATCTTCCTCCTCCACCCTCCCTCCTCCCGTCTTCATCTTCCTCCTCCCCCCTCCCTCCTCCCGTCTTCATCTTCCTCCTCCCCCCTCCCTCCTCCCGTCTTCATCTTCCTCCTCCCCCCTCCCTCCTCCCGTCTTCATCTTCCTCCTCCACCCTCCCTCCTCCCGTCTTCATCTTCCTCCTCCACCCTCCCTCCTCCCGTCTTCATCTTCCTCCTCCCCCCTCCCTCCTCCCGTCTTCATCTTCCTCCTCCATCCTCCTCTTCCTCCCTCCGACCTCTCCACCGACACCGTCCGTGTCCTGATGTCTGTGTCCGGCTGCTCTGACTGATTTCTCGGCTGCTGTTTGGAGGTAAGAGCCGCTCCTTCTCCTTCACAAATGACCGCTGACGGAAGCTTCAGGTCGGCGTTTGAATTCCGGAATTAGCGGCTGTTTTTCTGTCTCCATCCGCCCGTTTGAGCCTCTGAGGCCACATGATCCGTTTAACGTCGAAGGATCATTCAGACCTTCATCCTGTTTAATTCAGCCATCATCATCACTTTTATGGATTAAAGGAGCAGATATGATGTGTCAGCAGTTTAATCATCCTCCAGACAGAAAACAGAAATATCACGTTGTTTGGATCAACAACAGTTTGAAGCCAAATAGATTCAGTTTATTCTGAATGTATCATTTTATTTATCAAATCCATAAAACTGTAAAAATTTAGATTTCAGATTTCTTTTAAAAGATTTAAAATGATAAACTCAAATATTCATTTTTACAAACTGAACCTGTTAATGATCAGAATTCATGACAGATTAATCATTCATTCAGATTAATAATCATCCAAATATCCATCAGTTCCAGTTCATTCAGCAGTAGAAGACTTTGTGATTGATCATCAGAAACTAAACGATCAATGGATCACTGAAGTTGGATATTTTCTGGTTTCTGTATTTGTCAGAGCTTTTTAGTTTTCTCACATTTACTGTTCAAAGAAAGTAATGAAACAATAATGAGAACAATCAGTTGCAGCTTCAATAACAAACCGTCTCATCGGTTCTTTCTGCTTCTGTGATGTCGCAGGAAAAACTTCCTGTAGGTTTTTATTCTAAGGAGTGTTTAAACAGTGTGTGTGTGGACTAATGGACACACACTGAGCTCAGCTCCATTGATATCTCTGCCGTTAAAAGCTCTCTGCTGCCGGTCACATGGACATGATCCCTCCTCAGGGACTACGAACCTTCACTTCACCACGACGTTCTTTATTCTTCTCCACTCAGATCTGTGTGTTTCTGCTCTCCATCAGTTTTTTTTCTCCACACTTATCCAACACATCCCGTCTGTCAGCTGCTGATATGAAGCCTCCAGTTTGTAATCTGTCTGTCGGCCATCTCGGTTGGTAAATGGAGCATTATTTAAAAAATGAACATCATGGTGTATTTCTGACTGAGACCATAAACTCATCAGGGAGGAGGAGGGACATTTTCCCATAGACTCATAAGTCTCACCTCTTTTTACAGCCAGTGGAGTTGCCCCTGATCATCCACTTCAGTAAATTATGGTTCACATCGTCTGAGCAGACGTACAAACATCTGCTGCAGTGGAACCAAACCAGATCCAGGCCGGAGCTCTGAGGTCTGAATCTGGTCCACATCATCAGCTCCAATATTCAGAAGCTCCGATCATCTCTACAGAGACAGAAGTGTTTTTGCAGCGTAATAATAATTAGACAGAAATAAAGAAACATTTGGGTTTTTCAGACAGTTTGAGAGAGACGACTTCAAACTGAGCTGGACTGATTTTACGGACTAAATAATAAACTAACAACTTTTACAGCTGGATAAATAGGAAGTGTCACTGACAGGACGTTTAGCTGTTAGCTTTAGCTGTGGTCGAGGTCAAACATGTCAAAATGGACGATGCTAACGAAGTCCAGCTGACAGGATCGAACAGACGACTCTACCAGAGACCGCAGCAGGTGGATGTTTCCTGGTGTCTATGCTAAGCTAAGCTAACCAGCTGGGGGGGTGAAAGAGGCAGGCGGCCCCCCAGCTTCAGGACGTTTCCTGTTTCCTGTCCATCTCCAGAAGACATAAAACATCTGTCCAGATCAGCACAAAGATCCTCCATCTGATCTGGTGTTTTTCTGGAGGGGCGGAGGCTCCTCTGTCTGTGTGCTGCTGATCTCTGGAGGGAGTGTAACCACAGCAGTAACCGTCGAGCACCTACTGGGCGTTGGCCCGGCTGGGCGAGCTGATAAACAGGAGGGGGGGGCAGATGAAAGACAAGTCATGACTGTCCCTAACCCTGGGGGGTAACAGGAAGTGGGACTGTTTCGGCAGGAGATTTCCTTACAGAAGTCTCATGTTGTTTTGATGTAAACTGTGTTTCCTGTCAGCCCCGCCTCACCCTGCGGGACAAAGCTGCCTCCGTCTGGAACTGGATCAGCTCTCAGAAAATAATCCGATTGATTTTATTTCATTTTTCTGCCTCGTCACGTCGATCCCATCTGAAGTTTGAAGTCCACATCAGAACCTGATCCGGATCAGTTCGAGGCCTCTTGGTGGAGGGTGGAGGATTAAAGGACAGTCCACCAGGGGGCAGATTCAGGTCATGGACCTGGACTCTGGTCTGAAGAGTCTGAGACCTTCTGTCTTTCTACTGACCATCAGGGGGTGACTCTGGTTCTTAAAAGAAGTCAGACTGTGTTGAAGTCTATGGGAAAATGTCCCTCCTCAGTAAACCTTTTCCTGAGAGTTTATGGTCTCAGTCTCTAGTTTACAGTCTTCTCATCCAACAACTCTCAAACTGTTCATTGACTCTCTGTTTCTTTCTTTTTCTCATTTGTCTCAGCTGGTAAACACCAAAGAAGAAGAACAGGAGTTTCAGTCCAGACATGCAGAAGGTACAACTGTCATCTGCTGCCGCCATGATGGAGGAGATAACGATAGCAAACAAGCTAATATGCTAGTTATCATCATATACCACAAGCTAATGCTAAAGCTAATGACACGTTAAATGGCCCATGTTAGCGTCAGCTGCTTGTTGTTATTTATAGAATAGACTGAGTGACATCATCCTCCATGTTTCCGTCCTCAGGTGGAGGGAGGGATCACTGCGGTCAACCTGCCTTCATCCAGGGGCCCCAGCACCCCAGGGTCCCCCGCCACGGGCATCATGGTACCTGCTGACACGCACATCCACCCCCTTACACACATACGCACATTAACCTGTTGCCTGTGTGTGTGTGTGTGTGTCAGGCCCGGGTCAATGACCAGGTAGTGGGATACAGGGACCTGGCCGCTCTGCCCAGAGATAAAGCCATCTTACAGGTGGAGAGACCAGATCTGATGACCTACCAGCCACACCTGAGCTTCTCGCCCCTGGACCCCCCACGGAGAGAGGTACACACACACACACACACACAGTCAATCTGTTTCTGGAATTGAGCTTTATATGAAATGAAAGAAATGTATTTTTAGAATGCTCTGGAATATAAAATAACACAAAGGTTTTTAATAAAACATTCATGAGTCAAACTGAAGAAATCAGTTTTCATGAACTTCAAACTGTCGAATTCAATTTTAAAATCAACCAAATTATTGTTTTTTTTTTTTTTATCCACCAGCCAAGTTAGAAAGGACAAAGTTTGTTTCACAGCAGGTTGGTTAGATGAGTCACATGATCTGCTGGCTCCTCCCCTTCCACCTCAGTTTGTCTGTGCGTCAGGATGTTGTGTGTTCACGTGTTTTATTGTGTTTCTATGATCTGCAGCGCTCCCTCTCTCCTCCCTCCACGTCTCCCACCATGTCCCCTGAGGTAAGACTCTAACGGGTCCAGCAGGTCCAGCAGGTCCCTCATCTGGATCAGCTGGATTCTGAACCTCAGACAGTGAACTTCCTGGTTCACCTGAGAGCACCTGAACCTTTGTTATCATCGGGGTCAGTTCAGGAGTTTAATTACCAATCGCTTCCTGTTTTCAGTGTCCTGATCACAGATTGGATAAGGTCTGTGTTGTTTCGGGGTCAAAGGTAAAAAAAATCAGGTTCAAAGTTCCGATCGGATTCAATCACATCCTTTTACCCTGAGCTCTCAGCCCATCTCATGGCCTTCCTCAGCAGGAGTCACATGAGCAGAGCTGGATGATGAAGAAATCTCTAAATTCAACACTTTGTGCGATGGCCTCATGGTGACCTTTCTGAAGTTGCCCTCGCTTCTGTGACGGGTCACGGCCCAAACAGTGACTCAAGTCTTCGTCGTTTTCGTCTCAATTGGAGCTTTGTCTTCTTCAGGCTCAGAAATGTGACGTTCAATGACTGTCGTTTTCCTCGGACACTGAGAACAGGGGCGACTCTGAGCCCCCTGACGGTTCTCCTCAGTCTGGAATCTGGTTTCGTGTCTGAAAAGTCAAATCGCAGGAAAGAAACAACAGTTGAGACTCTTCATCATCATTGTGTGTGCGTTTGTTGGTCAGGTTAAAGGACGAAGAGCAGAGAGTGACAGCGGTTCACCTGGAGGGTCAACACAACAATTACACACAGGAAGGAAGATCAGCACCAGCCTGCAGCACTTCCACCGGCCAGGTAACACACACACACACACCAAATAAAGAAAAATAATCATTTCATTGGTGACTGAATTGATTTGCAGATTTGACATCAGTTTGAAGTTTCTGTAGAGAAACATTCTGTTCCGATCTTTGTCACATTGGAATGATTCAGAGGAGCTGAACGCTGCATTAATAAGAGCAAAGAAAACTTAAAAACTTAATTAAAAGCTCCCATTAATCAATAATTTCAATTAATGCATCATGTTGATGAAGTTTAACTGATTCTAAATGCACTAAAACCAAACTCACTTTCTTTTTTCCTTCTTGTGTTTCAGATAATGGAACCAACATCTACAGGAAACCTCCCATTTACAAACCCGGTGAGTTCTTCATCACGTTCATCAGCTTCCTGTTTCCTTCTTCATCCTCACTGTTTCTTCCTCCTGTCTCTTCTGCAGATGTGAAACATCTTGACGGCAGCGGCGTCATCCAGTCGGCAAAGTTTCCTGCAGCTCAGCCTCCAGATCCAAACCAGCCGTCCAAGATCGAGACCGAGTACTGGCCCTGCCCCCCCTCGCTGGCAGCCATGGGTAAAGACACAGCTAGTCAGATTATATCCCCCGGCGCCAGCTCCACTAACCGACGCTCCTTCCACAGAGATCGAGTGGCGGAAGAAGAAGCTGGCGGAGGAAGATGAGTTCGAGGACCTGACGGAAGAAGCCAAGACGCTGCAGGAGCAGGAGCTGGAGAAGGTTTATTCAATATTCAATACATGCAGCTGTGACTCCAACAACTAGATCAGAATGGAGACACAAATAAATATAAACACATAAATTATAAATACAGCAATGAACTAAATGAATGAGGTCACAAAGGTAAAAAAAGATTTCATTTTAGTATTTATTAAACTAAATATGTATATATTTCTATGTGAATGACCAAATATATTAATCAGAGGATTTATTGAGATTTTAGTTCTATTAAATAAAGTCTTTCTTGTTTTTTTTAATCGACTCTAATTCCAGATGTTGGAAAGCTGATTTTGTGTGTTTGTGCTGAATCCAGATCAAGTCCAACCTCGGCCGCCTGATCCTGAAGGAGGAGAAAGAAAAGGCCGTCCATTATCGGAGGAAGACGCAGTCACTGCCCGACAGGACGCACATGCACGGCAGTGAGTCTGAGCCTCCCCGCCGCCTGCCGTCCCCTTCAGGCTCCCTCAGACATTAAGGAACTTTTCTGTTTTACCGGCAGGTTTGTCAGCAAACACATCCAAGTCTCCTTCACGTTCCGGATTGACCAGAGTGAGTCTCACTGCCGCCACAAAACTTTATTTACACAACAAACATAAATATAAAACACAGAGAAGTGCTGGGTGTTTATTTTACACTGTTATCTGGATAATTATTTATTCTGATCTTTGAATTATTTAAAATTCAAACAAACTAAATAGTTAAAATAATTAATCTTAAATTTGCTAAACAAAAAACAACACAATCATTTTGTCACACATTTTAAATCTATTTGTATTTAATGATTTCCAATTGTCCGCTCCGGGCTTCTGTATGTCTCCATAACAGATTAATTAATTTTAACCTTTTATTGAATCTTGAGCTTCACGTTAGATGTGTTGTTTTACAGATGCAGTCAGCTGAATTCGCCACGGACGGCGAAAAACCATCAGGTACGTTCAGCACAAATAGAACAAGTGAAGCTCAGCGTGAAGCGGAGCAGCCAGCTCATGTTCATGTTGGTGGAAGAACACGTCAGAGGCTCATACCTGTGTTTTTATTCCCGGTACCGGACCTGACCTTTCACCTTCCTGTCGTTGTGTTTTTGCAGCTGCTCAGGTAAGCACGTTGTGTTGTGTAGCATGAACATATAAAGTGTGTGGTGTTGTTTTTCTGTTGCTTCTTGTTTCCTGTGTGTGTTTGTTCGTAGGACGGAGAAAGTCGGAGGGAGAGAATGGACCGAGGAAACTCTCTGCCGAGCATCCTGGAGCAGAAGGTGAAGGTCCAATGTTAAGTTCTTCAGTTGTGTCGATATTAATGATGAAAATAAAAATCAGACAGGACATGATGAAACGATGGATGATACACGCTGTCTCCTCAGGTTTATCCCTATGAGGCTCTGGTTGTGACCCACAGGGGGCGCTGCAAGCTGCCGCCAGGAGTCGACCGCACTCGACTGGAGGTTTGTTTTCATTTGAACCTTTTATTTCTTTGAGTCTATAAAATTTTAAAGTGATGTTATCTAATATTTCATTTATGAATTTTACTTTACTTTTACTTACTTTTTTCTTCAAAATTTTTTTCCTCAGTATTTTATTATTTTATCTTCATTGGTTTTCTTGTAATACTCATTTTTGTTATCTTGAACTAACTTTGTCACTTTGGGGGTTTTTGCTTGACTGTTTATTAACTTGTTTTTATTGTAAATGGAGGTGTGACTGATTGATTGATGAATCCTCTGCCTTCAGAGGCATCTGGCTCCAGAGGAGTTTGAGCAGCTCTTCGGGATGCCAATGGTCGAGTTCGATCGTCTCTCTCTCTGGAGACGAAATGAACTGAAGAAGAAAGTCTCGCTCTTCTAACAGGAAGTGACCCAAAACCGACTAATACTTGATGAAGCGCCTGTTTTGGAGGAGAGATTTCTGGTCATTGCACATAACTCTCATCCGCCTGTTAACTAACCAATCACGTCCCCGGATGTAGCCCCGCCCCCAAGGGTCAGACAGAGTGTTGACTGACGGCTGGTCCCGATTAACCCTTTACTCTGCCTCACCTGATCTGATGCACTGACACTCATTTCACCTGAGCTGCATTTAAACTCAGCACTGCTTGCAAATCATCCTCATGAAATGTCCACATCTTCATCTTCATCACCAGGCAGTTAAACCTGCAGAGCCCTGTCTTCTGGTATCATGATGCTGATGCACTACTGACCAATCACATCATTTCTATGGAGGCCTGGAAGGGACAGAAGTTCTGAGATGATCTTAACGTCTCGTGACGATTTTAAACTTCACATTTAGTCACTTCCTTTAGTCTTCTTAAATAAAACCATTGTGACACGTCTGCTCAAGCTCCAACCGCAGACGGCTCTTTGGATTTTTGGATCAGCCGGAATCAGAAACTCAGCAATGCTTTTCTGGTCGCTCGATCAGGCGCTGATCATCAGAAACAGCTGAAGGTCTTTAACACCAGTTAAAGACAGGCTGTCTGGACGGCCGTCCCTGAACATCACAAACTTTCTTTACATCATCGTCTTAAATTTAACAAAATAAAACATGTTAATATGAATGAAGTAAAAATTGGTCCAACTGGAATATTTGTATGTTTTACTGGCTGAATGTTTTTACTGCCTGGTGAAGAACCAGCTTCATGATACCAGAAATCAAACTGGCAAATGAGAAATCTATTTATTACATGTAGCTTCTTATTTATTTGATTGTCATTTTTACTGCCACCAGTTGAGTGTTGTTCAGCTGCTGTGAACTTAAGTTTTTCTGTACAGCTATTAGTTTTTTTATTAATTTAATGAACTGGCTTCGTCGTCCCTTTAACTCCCTGCCAACTTCATCCAGACTTTCTGAAGGCGTTCACACTAACCAATGGTAGCGTCTGTACGGGATCACGTGCTCAGTGTCTTCATGCTTCATCCATCCGTCCTTTGTTTCTGTCGTACGATGTAAAGCCGTCAAATAAAGACCAGGAAAACGTCTAACGTCTCTTTCATCAGTTCAGCCGTTTTAAACTCAGACTTTCCAAAGAAACTGTAAAACTGTCTGCAGTTTATTATTAGACGATAAATACTCCTTTTAAAGTTTATTCTGATGTCAATATTGATTATTTTATTTTGAAATTTAAAAATTGCACCATTTTAGTGCGTTAACCAAATGAGCTAACTTCAAAATAAAACTCTCTGGATCAGTAAAAGAAACTTAACAAATTTCGCATCTGGAAACAGTCAGCCAATCAGAAGAGAGATGCTCTCAGGTCCTCTCTTCTGATTGGCTGACTGGCCTGTTGTTGAAGACACCTTTTTAGTTCTTAAAATCACTAATGTGTCTTATTCTGGAGATCAGCCCTTCATAATAAAATTACAATGTGCAGGTTTGAAATAAATATGAATTTTTTTCATGTTTCAATCAGACGGATGTTTGTATGGAGCGTTAAATATTTTCTGGTATTTTCTATCATCCCTGCCTTTCTCACTGCAGTGCCCCCCACCTGTTGTGGCGACACATTCAAACGCCCCCTCAGCTCTTCTATTATCATGAACCTTCTGTCTGAAGTTCAGCGGCTCTTGCAGGTAATAATGTGTTGTGTTGCTAAGGAACGTTTGGGCCCACTCACTGAAGAGAAGAGCTGGACTCGTTTCGCCACCACTCGTCTGCACACAAAGACACACCTCCCACGCCGGCCTGTGATTGGCAGCCGCCCGGCCTCCATGAGCTGAGAGCTGCAGCAGCATTCAACAGATACACAGAAACTGTTACTTTTCTGTTTTTTATTTGAATGGAGTGAAACATCTACATAAATGAGAGGCCTCGCAATACATGGACTCCACAAAAAGTTCATCGTTCAAATTTAGCTGTAAAGAAAAAAAAATCTAGATTGATTCTTATTTTGAAACGTTTCTGTACATTCTGTGAGATATGTTCTGAAACAGAAGTCAGAAATCAGGCTCCGCCCACCCACCTCCCCAAAACAGAAAGAAGCAGCCCCACCCTCTTCATCAGCAAGGACACACACCTCTAAGCTCCGCCCCCTCATTCTCCCCCCTTATTAAAGGATTGTTCTCTGAGAAGGTTCGACAGAGAAACATCTGAGACCAGATCCAGGTCCAGATGGTCTAAACCTCCAGGTCCCTTCCCCAGACTCAGGCCAGACCTGAGCATGCACCTGGCTACAGAAACTACCAGATCAAATCTAGACTGACCGCTTCAGGACCTGAGACCAGATCCACTAAAGAGTCTCTGTGCGCCAGTTTGGTTCAGACCGGATTAAATGAGACTGGTGGGTCAGATCCTGCATCCGGTCCTGACTGCAGGACAGGAAGTCCAGCTGGGACCTGGAGGTTTGTCTGTTTCCCTGGTGATAAAACATCCCAGACCTCAGCTCGAGGTCCAGTTATGACCTCGCTGGCTCCGTCGTCATGGAGACCACCAGGCTCAGAGACGATGGTAAGTGGAGCTTGAGTCGAGACTGCCCTTAAACCTCCCTCCCTGTCTCATCCGTCCTCCCCCGCTCTAGATAACTCAGCCTAAATCTATTTTGTAAAAAAAAAAAAAAAAAAAAAAAAACATCACATTGAAAAGAGGGAACAATTAAAATATACAGATATAATATAAATGTCAATACTGCTCCTCAGAGCTCAGTCACACTATCATTGGCATAAGAAAGGATGGAGTGAGTGAGTGTTTGAGTGTGTGTGTGTGTGTGTGTGTGTGTGAGTGTGGGCACGAACACAGCGTTTGAATGAGTGTCACTTCCTCCCTCTAAAGAAAATGGCAGCAGCCTGAAACCAGCTCCTGGTCAGAAGGTGCATTTCAGAGACCGCCTTCAGCAGGGTCCGCCACCGGCTGAGATTTGATCCGGTTCAGTCTGAAACTATGATATTTAATAGATGATAAAATAAATTAAGCGTGAGAGTCGCTGACTGAACGGCGTCTCCTCCAGCTCTTAAAGGAGAGAGAGGGAAGGTGGAGGGAAGGAGAGGGGGGGAGGAGGAGGAGGACGAGAGATGAAAGGAGGAGAGAGAAGAAGGGGAGGGGGCGTCTAGGCCTGAGCGTTGGTGCCGTTCTTGTCGGGGGGTCCGCTGCTGGCCGGCAGGTTGTTGAGGGAAGGGGCAGCGTCCTGCAGCTTGCTGTCGCGCCGGGGGGGCATCCTCTCGTTGATGCGGTCCAGACCACGCGCCTCCTCGAAGCTCTGGATCTTGTGCTGAGGGTTGAAGCCTTGAATGGCTGTGTGGAAACAGAGGGGGGGTCAGAGTAGAGCTGAAGGGGAGGGGGTGAATGACAAAGGCTTAACACAGCAGAGTCAGAAGGTCACCACAGAAACGCTCAGGTGTCAGTTTATTAGGAACACCCCGACCAGTGGAGGCTGCAGATGACACACACTGCTGTCGCCATTATTTTGTCAATCACTGAGTGACAGAAGCAGGTGTTCCTTCATTCTGGGTATATTTTCCTTTTTTAAAAAGTTTCCTCAGATTCAGAATCCGCAGAAAGTTCCTAAACTCAGAAACATTCAGGACTGATCCACAGACACTGACAGCTGCAGTCTGAACCTGACTGTTGTTGTTGTGTTTTTGTGTTGTGTTTCCTGAGCCCTGTCCTTTCTGACTCTGTTGTCACTACAGGGACATGCAGTGTGCACAGCACTGGGAGGACCAGCTGGTCCAGAGTGGACTTACTTGAGGACAACAGGAGGACAGCGTGGAGACAAAGAGACAGACTCATTACAGAGCAGTCAGTGACATTAAAGGATTATTCATGTTGTCATAGATGAAGTCATGAAGTCACAGGGAGGGACCTCAGACAACCACACCAAGACGAACCCCAAACTGTCACGTTCACTTCCTTAAAAAAAAAAAAACATCCAATGAGGATGAAGGGGGCCGAGATCCGGGTTCAACAGCAGCTGTGGGACAGGGAGCGTTTGATGCCTGATGCCCAGTGAGGCCCGCACACTGTGACCTTTGACCTCTAGAACAGGATTAACCAGGAACCCTGGTCTAACTGAGACAGACGAACAGACAGACAGACAGACAGACACACAGACAGACAGACAGACAGACAGACGTTGCGTACCTCGTGCCTCCTCTGCTTCTACGGTGGCTGTGTAAGCGTGATAGAGTGCCATGCCCCAAACCAATGGAGAGAGAGTGGGAACGTTAATATCAACACATTCAGTCAGTCCTGTTAACATCATACAGGTCCCCCCAACATGGAGGGACCAGACAGTTAGCACATGATCACATGATCAGACCATAATCATCATCATCATCATCATCATCATCAGGTTTGTTAGACGAATGAAAAGTGTCCTCATGATGCTGCCGTTCAAAGATCAGTGTATGACATCATTAATGAGACAGCCAGTCTCCCCCCCATTGTCTTTATAGGGCAGCATGGTGGAGCTGTTTGAACAGAACACCACTTGACCTTCAGAGTGTGTGTCTGTGTGTCTCTCTGAGCGGTTAGTCTCTCAGGTAAGAGCAGGCACGGGCCGATAGCGTCAGCTGACCGTTAGCTCAGCTGTGTTCACACTCACCGCTTTGCAGAGTTCGCCGACCTCCAGACAAAACTCCCAGAGGCAGCGTCCCTGTTGGGGTCAGCCCCTTCAGCTGTAACACACTCTCATTCTCCTCTCTACACACACACACACACACACACACACACACACACACACGAACAACAGGGCTGAAGAAATATTCTATCCTGAAAATCTGAGAAGTCACTTTTACTAACTTAAAATCTAAATTATGAATTCCTGAGAACTGGATCTGTTGGGTCTCTTAATAATAATTTTATAAAGAGTTTGGTCTGTGCAAAGTGCCTTGGTGTAACTTTGATATGAATAAACACGATTTGATTTGATTCTAACACACAAACAAACACACACTGACTGATGGACAACATGTTTTCTGGGTCTCCAAATAACTGGGAAACATTTAGTGAGGACATTTGTTCATCATGAGGTGTCACTGACACATTTCCTCTGGATGAAAAGAGGACACATTAATCAAGTGAAGTCATTAGCCCTGGATTAAAGTGGAGCATGGTTGTGTGTGATTACAACTACACAACCAGCATGAGCAGACACACTAAGCTCAGACAACACCAGCTGAACCAACAACAGACCTGAGGACAGAGAAGACACGTGCCATCTTCCCAATGGCCCGGATCTTATTCCTGATCACCTCCTTCCTGACAGCTGGAGCGCCGCCTACAAAGAGAGGAACCAATCAGAGCTGACGATTCAGACGTACTACTGGTCCCCAGAATTCACTTTGTCTGGCCTGGTTTAACATGTCTGTGTCTAAAGACTGTTTCTGGGCCTGGACCTGGTCTGAAGAGTCTTCAACCATCATTCTATCTGCTGACCACCAGGGGGCGACTGGACTGGGGGCGTGGCTGCTCCGTGATTGACAGACTGTCTTCTGATTCCGAATTGCCTTGAGTTGATAAAAATGTGGTTCTGACCAGCTGAATCATTGTGTGTTCATGGTAATGAAGAAGCTGAATGATTGTTGACGAGGAGACGAAGCCCCAACCTTTAAAAACCATCGCTGTGAAAATGGGCTTGTTGCCGTGGTGACAAACATAGCAACTCCCAAATACTGAATGCTATTAATGAGGCGACGCTCACCCCGGAGAGGAGCTGGGTCAATACAGGGCAGAGAGTGGACCCTAGCCCCCGAGGGCCCTGTGGCCCCTGTGGCCATTAGATAGAATGAAGGTTTCTGAAGTCTTCTTGGTGAAATTCACCTGCGCAGATTTAAAACTGAAACTGCAGGTTGTTGGTCACCATAAAAGAGCCTGTATTCTCTCTGGACCAATGAGATCTGAGGTACACAAACACTTCTTGTGTGGATTGGACCATCATGGTCTCACCTGCACACCTGAGCAAGTTCATGTTTCAGATGGTGTGTTTGTGTGTGTGTGTCTGTCTTACCCTCACACGTGTCGTCTCCCTCTGACATCAGCTCGTCATCAGAGCAGATGTTCAACACGTTGACCAACATCTCTGTGACTGTGAACACAAAAACACATATACTCACACACTGGAAACACACAAGGAAACACCTGACAACATGACAGACACACACCCGCAACAGCAGCACTCACCTTTCTCTCCGACGAAGGGGAGGGACCAGGTGAAGACATCCATGAAGTTGGGCAGCCAGTATGGATGGGGGGAGCAGTTGAACTGCCGGATGTTCATCACATTATTCTCATATTTCAGCACCGCCGCTGAGGAAACACACACACAGATCAACATTTCTTCTCTCCTGTTGCCAGGGCTTCAAGGTTTCCCACCTGTTTCCATGGTTTCAAGCCTTCACATTCCTCACCTTTGTTGTTGTACACATCCAGGTAGTTGGGAGCCGAGAAGATTGTGATTAAAGAGGGAAAACCTGTCGTCTGACTCTTCCTGTACATTCGGTACCTAACAGACAGACAGCACAGAGTCTTAAGCTGTCTCACATCCCTGGTCCAGACCTCCAGGATCAGGTCTGTTTTAGTGTGCTGAGGAGGAGACGTGTTCAGACTCACCCTGCGTCCTGGGCTTCATGTGCTCGTATTACAGACAACAGGTTGTTGTTCATCAGGAAGTCACACACCGCTGGGTAACTGTAGACAGAGAGAGACTGTAAACACTCTGTTCTCTGTAATCTGGGATAGAAGCTGTTCCAGTCAGGATCCATCTTGATGCCTGGCTGCTGCTAAAACAAAGTGCCGCAGGATAAAGAGGCTTTAGAGCTGCTGACCTCGACACCACAAATATGAAGACAGAGCAGAGAAGGCTAATATTTGTGGATTTGAGCAGCGCTCATTTATCCTCTGATAAGCTTTTGTTTACAGAGCTTTAATCAGTCCAGATTAACACAGCCAGCTGCTTTTTGTCTTTTATTTTATAACACAAACGTTTCGGTGGCGCTCGCTGCCCAGGCTCCCCCCACCACGTCATCCTACCTGTAGAAATAAGAGCAGCCTCTCACACTGTTGTGGCAGAAATGTTCCTGGGTCTTCTCTGAGCCGTAGTCCTCCCCAGGGTCCGACCACAGCAGGTCACACATCGGCCCAAACGCAGGGGGCTCCTTAAACCGGTCCAACTACACACAAAGACGCACGCAGCTGGGTTTCAAAAACACAACATCAGACTGCATCTGATCTGAGACAGAACTGTCCATTGAAGTGTGTGTGTGTGTGTGTGTGTGTGTGTGTGAGAGACCTTCCGTATGTCGTCCAGACAGGTGACCTCAGGGCTCAGGCCTCCGTGCACACAGAGGAACTGCTGGTTGAGCAGAGCGGCCAGCGGCAGGCAGTCGAAGGCCTCCATGCAGGCGTCATAGACACGCTCCGAGTACTTTATTTTACCTGAGGACACACACTCAGTTTGCATCTGGGGGGCACTGACAGTCAGACACACAGCTGAGGGCTGTGCAGGACTTACACTCCTGTTTGAAGGTGAAGTACTCTGTGAGGTGCCGGCACTCGTGGTTCCCTCTGAGGAGGAACAGGGTGTTGGGATGGTTGATCTTCAGAGCCCAGAGGAAGAGGACGCACTGAGGGGACACGGGGGGGACACGTCAGTCCTCAGGGGACCACGAACATGAACACACACACACACACACACACACACTCTCATGGTATCACATGATCAGTAAAACACAGGAGCCAGTCATAGTAATTTCCTCTTGTCCCTGAAAGCATCACTTCAACAAGCAGTGACAAAATTCCGCCTTGTGCTGCCTTCACTGACACATTTCTGTTTTAAAGCTAAAGAATGAAGTGTTTTATTTAGCTGACTTTGGAGACATTGGGAAGTTGAGGAGCAACAAAGGACTCTCTGCTCAGCTGTCACTCATTTCTTCACTTTCTGAGCCGCCTCTCACCACCTGTTCCTCCCAACTCTGATTTCTATTTTCTGGAGGCGTCAACAATGAGGCAGATCTGACCAGCTGTTCATCCTGTCTGCAGCAGGAGGAGGAAGAGCACTGCGTCACATTCAGGTCCATCTCACGCTGCAGGACCTTCACATGAAGCCTCAGTGGTCCTGGGAGGTCCACCGAGACTCATGTCTTCATGTTATTATTCATTTCTAACAATGATTTGGACCTGGAGCTTGGGCAAACCAAACAGTGTTTAACTTCAGGAATAATGTGTTATCAGTTCAGATTCATGAATTTAACACCGGACAAAGATTACCAGACTTCAAAATAAAAGCATTGACAGAATGTGGACTGAACAGAAACGGCTTTAGCCTGAAAAATTAAAACTTCAACACCATAAAGACCACGAGCTGAACGACTGAAACCAAAATGACCAGCTGATGTCTCATCAGTCATCAGACAGACTGAGGCTCAGTGGCCCCGCCCCCTCCAGGATAACCACTAATCCTACCCAAGAAGTGAAACCTCACAACACACGCACACAAAGACGCACACTCCACTTTGGAAATAGGACACAGGGCAAGTCCTATGGTAACTGTGTGTGTGTCTGTGGGTGTGGCAGTGCAGCAGCTGAACAGACTAGGTGTTTGATTTCCTTCAACTATTTACAGACTACGTGTGGAGACCAACAGAGCTGAGGCCGTTGAGGTGGTCTAAATGTCAGACCAAGTGCCACGAACACACACACGTAAGTGAGAGAGGGCGAGCAAGCCGCTGCCTACCTCGATGCTGAAGTAACCTCGGTCCACGTAGTCCCCGAGGAACAGGTAACGGGTGCTGCTGGGGGAGCCGCCCACCTCAAAAAGCTTCATCAGGTCAAAGAACTGGCCATGGACATCCCCGCACACTGGACACACAAGTCAGAGTGAGAGTGTGTGTGTCGTCGCTGTGCAGGCAGGTGAACAGGTGACTTTTGACATCATCACCTTCACATCAAAATCGATTTATTTGATGTATTTTACATCATCTCTCTGCTTCCCTCAGTCAGACCAACAGTTTTACTGTTTGAACAACAAAGTTGACTGACTGACAAAGACGCAGACGGACTTCCTGTCCTGTGTGAACAGCTGACTGCTGTTTGAACTTTAAATCCAGAGCCTGTTCTTTAACGTCATCAAACCAAACAAAAACTTTACAGGAAACTGAAACATCATCGGTTGAGACAACAAACAAAAGATTCATAACACATTTTTACATTTTCAGCCCAAAAACTGCAATGAAACATGAAATAATTTTCTCTTAATGGACGCATTAAAGAGTTGTGTCTAACATCAACATTAACTGTTTGCAGATAAAAGGTTTCTTCTTTCAGCGCCTGATGTAATGACAATAAGAAAAAGATCAGAGATCCATCACGTTAATGTCTGTAAGGCTTTTAATCATCTTCAGTGTCAAAACTGAAAAACATGAAGATAGGAAGATTTTTGTCAGTAAAACCGGCCCAGTATCTGTCTCCATCCTCGCCTCCTCCTGACCTCAGTTGGGAGGGAAATCTGTCTCTGGTTGAACGGGTCTGTGCGCCCGGGGCGGAGTTTACCTGTGATGGGAGCCTCCACCTCCAGCATGCACTTCTCCTGGCGGAGGATGCCGGCTCCCTCGTTGATGATCCTCAGAGCTGCCTCCTCCTCCAGACGGCCCTCCTTCACCAGGTGAGCCTTCAGCACCTCCACGCTGGGCCGCCCGTCCACATACAGGTCTTTGACCGTCAGACGAGTCCCAGGAGGGTACGGCACCGCTGCACATGGGACAGACAGGTCAACACAACGGGGGACAGACACACTCTTCTGATTGGCTAACTGTTCCGGATCCAATAGAAAAACAGCTAATTTGGTTTCAGGTAAAACCTAAATGCTGCCCAGCTGCGGGGCCATTTGTTGTGATATCATATTGGACCTGTAAGCTTTTTACCAGATTAATAAAAATATAAGTGAAGTTTCAATCAAAGTGCAGAAATCACAGAGCTGCTGGTTTTTAAAAAGGATAAATGTGTCACAACATGGTTTAAAAAAAATATTATTTTGAATGTTTTCACAAAACAAAAACACACACACAAAAAAAAAATTAAAAATAGAAATGAATAGAAAATAATTCTTTTTGGACAAAGAGCAGCTCTGCTCTGAAATGCAGACATTATTGAATCTTTTCAAAGATCATCAGCAGAAACACGTCAGGACTTGACCTGAAGACAAAAGGCCTGAAGGAAATACCATACAGCTGAGTCCTGAACCACCTCCAGGTCTCCGACAGCTCAGTCTCAACAAGCCCAGACTTCTCTGGTCCTGACTCATTGGTCCAAACACAGCCCAGAACAATAGGAAGCTGCGGTCTGAGCTGGATCCGTCTCGGGTTCATGGGCCCAACAGTAGCCAGTCCAACCTGATACATCAGCTGGTGTGTGTAAGTGTGATGTCACTTATACCGTACCTTTTTCTGTGTCAGTCTGATGTTTAAATAAAGTTGATTTTGACTCTTGCAGGTGCAGGTTCTCTCAGAGACTCACAGCTGCTGTTGCACAAAGACACACACTCTGGCCTGAAATACAGTGATAAAAACTCACTGCCCCCCCTCCGTTGGCCCAGTGATCTACTTGAATGTTCAACTCCAAAATCAAACCAGGACGAAACACATCCAGCCAATCACGTCAGGGCTCCTGAACTGGTTCATCACCAGCAGGAAGAGAGCGGACCAGCTGCAGACAGACGTGTGTCTGATCTAACGCCAACGACCAGGCCAGCGCCAAGTTTCAAAAGAGGAAGACAAAACTGAGCGAGCTGTGAGAACGAGGCGTCACCGACCACAACAGGAAGTGGTATTCAAATAATCAACGACTGAGACGGGCTGTTCCTGCCAGTGGCTGGAGGAGAAACTAACATGTTGCATCAGCTTCAAACAGGCCTGAGGTCCAATCCTACAGACAGCCAGAGAATGTGTCCACCGTACGCCCTGCAGCCAGTCAAATATAGGCAAAACAAAGATGGAATCGAACACACGCCTGCTTTGTTCCTTTTTCTGCTGCTCTGCACAAACTGGTGGCAACACACACACACTCCTAATAGGTTACACTCCTCCACATCCTGCTCTAGATTGTCTGTTTGACCAGACTAAACACTACACTACCCATGAGCCATTGCTGCTGTTGCCATGGAGAAAAGGGCACACAAATAAAAGCTGGAGGAGGCTCAGCTGTGAAGATGAAGGGTTGCCAGGTTACTAGATTCACCTGAACTGGAACTAGAATCTGAAATGTACAATGTTAAAGCTGCAGAATGTGAATGCATCTTGGGAAAACTGCTCAAAATAATGAACAAACATCCAATCAACAAGAAGAACATCTGCCAGTGACATCACCCTCTGGTGGGCTAGCTGTTAATGCTAAGCTAATGAACTTCATAGAGGGGCCAATTCAATTCATAGTACAATGAGAAGTTGGGTCATTTTCACACAGTCCACAAACACCACTACACAACAACAACACAACTCAACTATCGGTGCAGCAATTTGTCCACAATGTCAGAAAAAGTTCCACTTTCCTACAGCTCAGTGTCAGCCAGCAGCCTCCCAGCTCCCCGAGCTGACCACACCTTCCTGCTCAAACACAGAAAGTTCCTCTCATGTGTTTGGGTCATTTCTATCTTTATCTGATCAGGAGTTCTGCTCATCCTTTGGAGCTGTGATGATGATCTGTCTTTATTGTGTTTCTGATGAGGAGCTCTAATGATGAATTGATAATCAGTCTGATTGATCAGCTGAAGAGCCAACACTGAGCTCCCAGACTCTGTGACCTGATTCAGATCTTCATCCTCATTCTTGTCTATTTCAGTGCAGCTCGTTTTTAAACACACGGCTGATTAACCCTGATATGGAGACCCAGATGACATGAAGTACACCTGGGGCCTTGGGGGCCCCTGTGGCCCCTGGGCACTCGCCCACTTTCGCTGGTTGTTTATCCCGTCTGGTATGTGTTTAAACCTCCTGAAAATACACACTTCATCTCAGCACGATCACAGGAAAGATTTGTTTAACAGAGCGAAGTTTAGGGGAGAGGGGCTGATGAAGATGGACTGACAGGGAGCAGCGGATCAAACAGAGCTGCTTCGTGTGTGTGTTTGTCACTAACACATTAAGTATTGTAGAAATTCAACCACCAAGTAAAAACTATATATACTGTGATTATTTTGGCAGATATTCTGATTTATGGTTTTATAACAGGAATAAAATTAAAAAAACAAGCTGATGATGTGACACACCTGACTGATTAACAGAGACTCCAGGTGACAGTTACTCATCAAAGCTGCAAAAATCAATCTAATCACAAGTTTACTGAGCGAAAAATGAGAATCACAGAAGCCTCCGTTTAATGTCATAAAGGTAAAATGTGTGCCATCGGTGTTGTGTTACTGCAGAGTCTCTGTTCTCCAGATCATATTATATACATCATATTTGGAATAATTTCGCCAATTAAGGTTCTAAAAAAAAAGTGCAGAATAAAAATGATGATTACACATCAGAACCTGCAGCCGCAGAACAGCTGATTTTTATTTGATAAAAATAACCAAATCAGTCATTGTGGTTTGTGATCAGCTTTGTCTTTACATCTGAAGACATTCCCTTTGGGACTCACAGAACAATCAATGAATCAATAACTGATGCAATAACTGATGTGCTTCAGAGACAGTTATCTGAAAACCAGACGAGTGCTGAAGGATCAGGAGGAAATCTGATGGTTGAATAAAGAATTTTCCATTTTCCAAAACAGCTGAAGGAAAAGGGAGGCTGTCTAATGTTCAAAACACACACACCTCCTGCAGTCAGTCACCAACACTGCAGCATTCATGGCATTCACATTCACAACACATCATTTATTATTTCGGGTGATTTTTCGAGAGTAAAATGTTAAAATGTGAAGTTTCTTTGCTCTGTCATTCAAACGAACCAGTTTTCATTTGCAGGTTGAATTAAATGGAACATTTGGAAACGTTCCTTTAGACTTAAATAAAAAAAATTATATTTTTTTTTATTTCGTGTTTTCTGACATGTGATCCGGATCAGATGGTCCAGCAAACAGTTTCTGCCTTAAAAAGTAATTTTCCCTGAAAACAGCTGTCTGGAGGGGGCGTTTGAGCAGGGAGGGGGGGGTCGTCTCATTTCCTGCATTCAGTCGCCGAACCTGCAGCACAACTGCAGAATGCACCCCCCCCCCCCCCCCGGACCCCGACGCCCCGGGCTCTGCTCCTGGACCGGAGCCGCATGTAGTCGGAGGTCCGCCGCTGACACCTGGCAGCCCGGACAGCTAAGCTACCAAGCTACCTCATTAGCTGCATCGATTAACTTGCATAACCCCCCTCCCCGGTCCGGGTGGGGGGAGAGGAGGCACAGCGATCCGCCGGGCTCCTCCGATAAACCCACCCGGGGACGGTCCCTGATCCCGGGGAGGATCCGACGTCCAGCGGCGCGTCCGCGTTTAGCTAACTAGCCGAGCCCCGTTAACTTCCTGCCCCCCCCAGAAGGAGAAATAAAGCCGTAATGTCACCCACCTTTGATGGGTCGGTCCGTGGTGGACAGCTTGTTCTGGTCTTTGGCCGACATGCTCCGTCCTGGGGGGTGGGGGGGGGGCAGCGGGCCGCAGAATCCACTCGATCCGAACTAAACTTAATCAATTCCGGACCAGCTAGCTAGCTGGGGTGAGCTAGCCGCGCTGGCTAACTGAGCGGAGCCTCCGTCCGCAGACAGGACCGCCGAGCCGAGCCGAGCCGAGCCGGGCCGGGCTGCAGCCTGACGGGGGAAGGGAGCGGGGAGCCTCTTCGACCTCCGAAGGAAAGCGCTTCCTCGCCCCGGAGCTCCGCGGTGCAGCGATGCCCGGCCGCTGTCAGACGGGCGGACGGATGGCAGGAAACGGCCCGGGCAGCTCCGATCAGTGGCTGCGGGAGCACCGAGCGGGGCGGAGGATCATACCCGACTTTATCCCTTTATTCTGGGGCAGCTGCATCTGCCACAGGCCGCTGCGCTGTGGCTTTTTTCGTCGTGATCCGATGTGTCGTCCGGACTCTGTCGGATTACAATAATCCGCCGCAAGCGGATTTCCTACAACATGGCTCGACGCGGGGGCGTCTGGGTAATGTAGTACTAATAGGACGGTGACGCGCCGCGTTCACGCTCCGTCGAGCCCCGGAAAACCGACATTTTCCAGATTATTGATGAAGAAGTTCAAGTTTAAAGAAACTCCACAAACTGACTGAAATATGAAATAAACTGTAATAAAACCATAAAATTATAAACTCTACTTCACATCACAGTAAAACACTTTGGCACTTTTACCACACATTCATTTATCCAAACAAACGAGACCAGACTCCACTCTCACTTTTCACGTCAAATATGGACTAACCCTAACCCTAACCCTAACCCACTAATTTAATCAGATGCTCAGGTCTTCATCTGGAAATTAGTAGAAAAAGTCCTTTAAACCGTCCTGTTGTATAGATTTCCCATGGTGATGTTGTTTGTTGTGGGGTGCTCTTTGTCATCCTGTTTTCATTGTTGTGGTGAAGCCAAACATCCTTTTCAGTTTTAAAATAATGAACTTGCAGATTGACTTTCTGTCTGAGTTGACCAGTGACTATCTACAGCTGTAATATAGTTTGATAAACGGTCAACTAATAAAATCAAATAACCAGACATGGTTTATGAGGACACATTCATTCAGATTTTTTTATTTTCTGAACACACTAAACTCCATCACCTACTTTTTAAAGGTGCCATAAATCCAGAAGCTGTAAGAGGAGACAGAATCTTCTCTGACTCTAGAACCTGATGCGGGCCATTCTGAACAGAGTTCAGAGTGCTCTTCTGA
This sequence comes from Echeneis naucrates, assembly GCF_900963305.1. Classification (NCBI taxonomy): domain Eukaryota; kingdom Metazoa; phylum Chordata; class Actinopteri; order Carangiformes; family Echeneidae; genus Echeneis; species Echeneis naucrates. Next base: position 20,114,889 of record NC_042522.1, read on the forward strand.
GCAAAACAGGAGCGACACACAAGATGTGAATGTCTTTATCAAACTGCTTCTTGGGTTTGTTGAGGTCGACCTTCAGGTCACCTGCCAACTCCAGGAGGGTCTGTTTGGACTGATGGACTCTGGCACCGCCAGCTGGACGATGCTCAGAAATACAATAACCATCATGATGATGGTTATTGTACAGCTGTCCAAGGAGTCTCCCAAAGGAGTCCCTCAGAGCAGTAAGGACACTGTACACATGAACATGTCCAACCAAAGCGTCCCTTCAGTTGGACTCTTCCGTCTCTGGACCTCCTGAGCCGAGATGGCTAAACGTCCTGTTCAAGGTTTTAAATGTTTGACACCAAAGTGCTGAACTCATGAACAAACAAAAGCTGCAAAGAGTAATGAGTAATGACAAGAAGAAACTAAATTATAAATAGGAACAATAACACTAACTGTGTTTAATAAAGACATTACAGACCAGAACTGAACATCAGTCTGTTTTTATGTAGCTCTGATCAGAAACCAGATAGAACAAAGACCCAGGTCCAGATCCTTAATTCAGAATGTGTTAAAATACAAAATGAGAAATGAGACCGAGGACAGACTGAGGGACATCTGCATCTTCAGATCTGTCTCTCAGGTCAAAGACTCTAAATAGAAAACCCTTTAAAAGGTTCTGATCACCAGCAGCAGTTGTCGGGCCTCCAGAGAAGACAGGTTTTACCGAACAGCCTGACCATGTAAGGGGAAGAGTGTGAGGCTGGGGGGGTCCCTGAAGACACCGTTATCACCAGACCCCAGACAGCTGCTGTATTTAAACCCTCCACTACTGAATCGGCAGCATCACCGCGAGGAGACTGCAGACATGGTAGGTGTCCACATCTTCTACAATCCAAAGATGAAGATTTTGTTTTCATTTCACTTGTTTTTAAAATGTTAAAATGTTTTTCTGTCACCATATTGCTGAATGATAACTATTTAGAAAACTTGCTCTTTGTGGGATGTATGTGGAGCACAATCTGAAATATGTATCAATACATTCATTGATAATTAGTGAAAATGTGGCTGTTTGATGTTAAGAATCAAACATATTAAACAATAATCATTTAAGTCATAAATAGAAAACCTGTATAGTATAATTAAACTGACAGGACAGTGTATGTGGTTTATATAATAATAATAATAATAATAATAATAATAATAATAATAATAATAATAATAATAACTATATATATGTACTAAATGCAATATGAATTATTCTAAAAATGGAAAATCAACTCGAGATTTAACAAAATAAAAATAAATGCAAGAAAAATATTTTTAATCTTGTGACTAAAAAAATGTCTTATATTTATGAATTAAGATAAACTGACTGTCTTTTGTATTGATTTACTTAATGAATTTAACCTGATCAGTTTGTGATCAGCTTTAATTATCTGACAAGGAAATCATCACTGACAGGTCAGTACTTCCTGTTGATGTCATAAATTTTCAGGCCAGCAGGAAGACGAAGAAGAAGGAGGGCGGAGCTAAAAGAGCTCAAAGAGCCTCATCCAACGTCTTCTCCATGTTTGAACAAACACAAATACAAGAGTTCAAAGAGGTAAAGTCCCGTTCACTACATCACCTGATGAAACGAACAATGTGATGTTTTTAGCCCCTCCCCTTTCTGATTCAGGCCTTCACACTGATCGATCAGAATCATGACGGCTTCATCGATAAAGAAGATCTGAAGGACACATACGCCTCTTTGGGTGAGTCGGTCTGATCCCAGAACAGAGGGCAGGTGACACAGGTGAGACAGCTGTGTTCTGTCTCCACAGGTAAACTCAACGTGAAGGACAATGAACTGGAGGACATGTTGAGAGAAGCCACTGGTCCCATCAACTTCACCATGTTCCTCAACCTGTTTGGAGAAAAACTGCACGGTCAGTCAGACTGAGTTCACATCCAGGTCCAGGTCCAGACATCTGTGGGTTGTTCATGTAGACTTTTTGAAAAGGTTAAAGGTCATGAAGGTGACCTGACACAAATTAAACTGGTTTATGTTTGCAGGGACTGACCCTGAAGAAACAATCTTAAACGCCTTCAAACTGTTTGATCCTGATGCCAAAGGCTTCATCCACAAAGACCAGTGAGTCCTCATCTGGACCAGTCCTACAGTCCTAATATGTGGAAAGATTCTTTGTTGTTAAATTTGTGTTTTTGTAGGTTACAGAATTTACTGATGACCCAAGCAGACAAGTTCACATCTGAAGAGGTAAGCCTCTGGTTACACTCAGTGTGTGTTTGTGTTGTGGACTGATCAGGCTCCTCCCCTTCCAGGTGAAGCAGATGTTCCAGTCGTCAAACATCGATGCTGCAGGAAACCTGGACTACAAATCTCTGTGTTACATCATCACACATGGCGAAGAGAAGGAAGAGTGATAGACTGAAGACACTCCGGCTGCTCTTATAATAAAAAATAAGAAAACTTACTGTGAGTTCACTGATTCTGTTGTTTTCCGACTTCAGTCTGTCAGCCACACAGTAGCCCCGCCCCCTAGCCCCACCCTTCCTTCCTGCTGTTTCCCTCTAAATGGAGCTTCATTTAAAAAATTAACATCATGTTGTATTGAAGACTGTAAACTAGAGATTGAAACCATAAAATCATCAAGAAAACGTTTTTACTGAGGAGGAGGAGGGTTATTTTCCCATATACTTCAACAAAGTCTGTCTGCTTTACACAGCAGGTGGAGTTGCCACACAATGGTCAGTAGAAAGCAGCAAAAAAATATATATTGGTTAAATAGTTATAGCCTCCAGAATCTCTGAAAAAAAGGGAGGTGGTCAAGTTCCAGTGTCAGTTCAGTGGTAAGGACTCTGTGTTGTGTAGATCAGTGATGAACTGATGACTTTGCGTGTCACGCCGTCATCGGAGGCGTCCACGACCTTGACAGGCTGTGGCCCGAGCATCTGTGAAGACAAAGAACGCCAGAGAAAAGGCGGGAAGCTCCAGATGTTGACCTGGAGGAAGACGAGCTCCTCTGAGGTCAGGAAGAGTTTTATCGTCCACCATGTTCAGCAGCTCTCCGTTCAGCTTCACAGACCTACAACACAACAACAACACAAAACCATCTTCAGCAGCTTCCACATTAACTGTTATGGGTGGTCACATGACGGAAAGCAGTGATGGAGCTCTGACCTGGAGCATAGCCCCTCCTTCCCCGGAGCGTCCGACTGAAGGACAAACACGTCCACCGAGCTGGAGGACACGAGGACAGGGATGGAGATCCTGACTGACCTCCCACTGAGGTTCATGGACACCAGAGTCACAGATCCAGGTCTGTACCTGAAGACAAAGAGGAGGAGGAAGAAGATGAGGATGAGGATGACGAAGATGAAGATGAAGATGAACAGTCCCACCTCTGTGTGTGGCTGCAGTGCAGGTAAAGTCTGACTCTTCTATTGGATCCAGATCTGGTCTCAACTCTGAGAACTTCTGGACCAACGAGCTGTTTGTAGAGAAGGGATAGCCAGTAGTCCTGCAGGGACAGAGACAAGTCTGAGACCTCCTTAGACCTCCTGAGACCCTCTGAGACCTCCTGAGACCCCCCAAGACCCCCTGAACCACTATGCCAGCCAAAACCACTATGAGGACCTAAAAGAGGTTCATCTTCGTGGTCTCCTCATTCAGGTTTTGTTCCAGAGTAATTCAGAACTTTTACAGCTGAGGTGACCTGAGGTGACCCCGGCTCAGGACTTACAGGTAGAGGGTCCAAGTTGTTGTCCACGAGGTGGTAACTCCCAGAACCAACCAGGACCTGCCTCATCACAACATCCAGACCCAGACGGGCTCCCAGACCCAGTTTATCCAACCACCTGAGGGCACACAGACAGACAGAGACAGAGAGAGAGAGACAGACAGAGAGACACAGAGGCAGAGAGAGAGAGAGACAGTCATTTTAGAGTCACAGTCTGTTTCTGTTATTTCAAAAGGCTCAGGTGGGACCCAGAGTCTGAGTCTGGACTCACATGAATCCTGCGACAAAGGTGTCAGAGAGTCCTACTGCTCCGCCTCCGTATGCTGAGCTTGTCTCCCCCAACCAAACCGCCTTCCCTGGAGAGACCAGGTCCACTTTCTGGACGAGAAATCACAGACCACTTCAGCATGTGGAACACACGCACGCACGTGCACACACACGCGCACACACGTCATTACCTCCAGCACATCTCTGGTCTTTAAAGTCAGGGAGTCCAGAATATCTGGATCCAGGAAATCCTCCAGAGTAGTGTCTCTGCCGTTCACATAATAACTGAGAGAGAGAGAGAGAGAGAGAGAGAGAGAGAGAGAGAGAGAGAAGTGTGTGTGCGTTTCAGTTTGATTTGACAACAGGAAGAATCAAAATAAAAGTCTGATCTCCTCAGTCAGATTCTTCTCTTCTGTTCCCTTCTGATCTGAGCCTGGTCATACTGACTCATTTTAAACCACAGAAGAAGAAGATGATGGAGGTCAGACATCATGTGAAGAAAATTCGGCCTCCACATTGTCATCACCATCAGCTGATGTCAGAAACCGTCACCATGGAAACACACAGACAAGGTGAACTCACTGGTGCCAGGTGAATGCATCGATGGCATCAGCTCCACTTTTCAAGAACCTGCAACAGGAAGTTAAAAGATTAACAGCTGGGAGATGCTTTTAATCTGAAGGGAAACCTCTTCCTGTCAACAACAGAACTCTTTAAAAAGGTCCATCCAGCCTGAAGGTGACGCCTTAAAACCACCTGTCAGGATTTAAGGATGTGATGTCACAACATGACAGCCACACCCCCAAGAGCAACCTGGTGTTTTACCTGAAATCTCAGTCAGCCAATCAGAAGAGAGGATCAGATCCTCTAAACACAAATTTATTTTCTTCTGGATAACACTTCAAAATAAACTGTGGACTTCCTGTTTGCATCACAGAATTAAGTCAGACTGAATTTAATGGGAACAAAAAAAACGAACAGAAACCAGTCAGGTTACACTTTAACTCGTGACTCATGTGATCGACAGCCATGTGATTGGCTGATTAGATTATAACACAAACGTTCCTAATAAAGTGCTCATTATCCAATAAAAAGTGCAGCAGGGCCGTGTGTCATGTGACCCCTCACCCCTGCATGATGTCTATCCTGTGGCCATGCGGCTGGCCCACGTCTGGCCCGTACAGCCCGGCGTCACGGTAAAGTTTGGACTGTGACATCATTTCTCGGAGGCGGGTGAAGTCCAGACCGAGCTGATAGCCATCCACTCGGACGCCGGCCTTCTTCTCAAAGCTGTTTGGTTCTGAGACAGACAGACGACACAGATCTACTTGGGGATAAGATACTTCCTGTGACCTCAAAGCACCACACAGACACGGAACTGAAACTCAGACCGCAGATAAGAAACAATATAACTGTAACTGTACTGCAATAAGAGGGAAGTCAACCACACAGCAAATACTAACTGCAGCACTAAATTAAAAAGAAAAATCCACCACTGAACGCAGTGTCTAAGAGGGCCACCATTTTCTCTCTGTGGTTCAGCTCCTCAGAGGATGAAGCCTGATGTCAGACCCTCTTTTGTTCATACCTGTTATGTTTGTTTTTTAATTTAGATATCGTCACAGTAACATCTTCAGGAGGAAGCGGTAGTCACTGAGGACGAAGTTATAAAGCAGACACTTCCTCTCCTGATCTCAAGAGACATTTTCCCATAGACCTCAATACAATCAGATTATTTTTCGAGCCAGTGAAGATGTCTCCTGATGCTAGTAGACACAGTGAAGGTTAAAGAGGCTGGTCTGGATCCTAATCTGTTTATTATAGGCTAATCTTCACTCTCCTCTGAACCCTGAGACGGATGTGGGATGTGTTTGGCGCCCTCGGGCTGCCATACCGTTGCCCAGCTCCCAGGACATCCTGTAGTTTCTGGACTCACAGTACCGCAGCAGGACGTTGGCGTTGCTGCTGTTCCAGCTGTGGTCAGCTGATCTGAGCAGAGCGTTGAGGCCGAAGATCAGGTCCAGCCCGGAGCAGTTGGCGAAGGCGTGCAGCAGGTCTACAGTTGACTCTGTACAAGTCAGAAGGTCGTGGTCAGCAGAGGAACTGCCCGGTTTCTATGACGATAACTGTTGTCAGCTGATCTTACCTGTGAACTTGAGTCGCCTGTACTTCCTCTGTAGGTCCTCCTGCAGCAGGACCACCTGCTGCAGAGTCCAGTCCTCCTTCAGATGCTTCTCTAGGCCTGGGGGCAGATCCAGGTCCTCACAGGACGCCACTGAGGAGGAGGAGCTTCATGTCACACCCCATCACCATCATATCCTAATAACCTTCATCATCACCATCATCACCTTCATCCTCCTCATCATCATCAACATCATCATCCTAATCACCTTCATCACCATCCTCCTCCTCATCATCATCATCCTAATCACCTTCATCACCATCCTGATCACCATCATCACCTTCATCCTCCTCATCATCATCATCATCATCATCATCATCCTCCTAATCACCTTCATCACCATCCTGATCACCATCATCACCTTCATCCTCCTCCTCCTCATCATCATCATCATCATCATCATCCTCCTAATCACCTTCATCACCATCCTAATCACCATCATCACCTTCATCCTCCTCCTCATCATCATCAGATGAGACCGTTTCCATGGAGATTTCAGCTGTTTACCTGCAGAGAAACGGGAGTCCTGCAGAGAGCTCTGAGGGCTGAAGACCATGAAGTCCTGTCTGGTCCCTCCAAACCTCAGGAAGGCCGGACTCAGAGCTCCGGCCAACGTCCTGATCTTCGGAGAGCTGTAGAAACAAAACAGCAAACATCAGTGTTGACCAACCGAGTACTGGATCCGGTTCAGAGCGTTTCACGGCCGGTGTCCTCCGCCGAGGCTCCCCCGCCGCGGAGCCGTCTCTGCCGGGAAGGGCCGCCGGCAGCGCCCGGCTAGCTGTAGCCGCTCTGTTAGCATCGCCCGTCTTCCGTGTTTTTTCAGGCTTGTTGCTTTTTGATCAGATAAATTTAAAAAAAATCTAAAAAAAAAAACAAAACCCTAAAACAAAACAGTTTTTGGCTGCCGGAGAGTTCACCTGAGGTGGACAGGTGTCCGCCATTATCGTTTGGATTTAAGCGCAGTGACCTCATCGGAAATCACTCTGTACGCATGCGCACAGCCGTCCCTGACGACATAACGAGGCAGCGTGACGTAACTGAAGTGGTCGGTGGAATCAAAGCCAAAGAATGGCTTTGATCTAGGACTGGGCGGAGTGTATAAATACCTCCAGGAAGCTGCTGCCTTCAGTTATTTTCAGCCTAACAGGAAGAAAGCCACGACATGAATCACCAAGAAGCACGACGACCTTCAACCAGATCGCCCACCGCCCGGATGGACGACATCGACGCCATCAGCCGAGAGGCTCTTTTGCCGGTCGTCACTAAATATTTTGAGAAACTGTCCGCAGTCCAGTGGAACTTGCTGGCTGCGGGAATCGCCAACTCGGAGACCACTGCGGTTTTGGTGGACCTGTGCACCGAAGTGATCCAGATGGTCTCCGTCGTCACCCTAAACGCCATCAAACGGTCCATCCAGGAAAGTTTCTACAGGAAGGAACCCGGGGACCGAACGAGCCCAACTGTGGACAAGCTGAACATCCGCGTTGGAGACGTCCTCTCTGACAGTTTCGCTGCGGTGCTGAACACCAAGCAGGAGAAATGCGAGAGCGCCCAGCAGCTGACCGACCTGATCGAGGCCGAGGTTCTGCACAAAGTGAACTCTGTTGTGTCCGAGGCCGTCAACAGCCCCGCTTGGCCCTCGGACCCAGCTGTTCTCGTCAGCGGCTCTGTGTCCGACGTCAACAGTCTCCGTCAGATGGTTTCTCGTGTTACCGACTGTCTGACCAGATGTTTGGGCAAACTGAGGTTCCAGTGCCTGGGAGACTGCTGGCAGCTGACAACCTCAGAGTCCACCACGTCCAGGATCTCAGTGTCTCCTTCAGGGGTGTTGGAGATCGAGGAACCAGAGTGTTGTGAGTCTCCGCTCACTGTAAAATCAAAGATCTCCGTCCCGTCAGCCACCAAAGCCGTCAGTGAGATCATCACTAAATGGTCCAGAGATTCAGCAGAAATGGCTGCCAAGGGAAAAGGCTCTCACCTGTCTGACGCCTCACTGGACGCCAATGAGATGGCGGCGGACATTGTCAAAGCCATCATAGACAATCTTCACGAGAGCCCAGAATGTGTGGAGGAGAGCGGCCACAAAAGCATCTCACCAAAACCACATTTTAACATGAGATCAATTCTGACAAAAGTCAAAGAGTTCTTTGTCTCACAGCCTAGAACTTCCGCCGGCTCCCCCAGTGACGACAACAAGAGGCAGAAATCTAAGTTTTCCAGCTTTGCCCAGAAAGAATACATGAAAATGGTGGCAGAGCTCAAAAGCAAGTTTAGAAAACAAGACACACAGTTCCTGGTGAGTCTCAGACCGCCTTCAAACCTTCTCCGGTTGACATTTGCTGAAAATGAATGCAAACAACCAGGAGCTGTTCCCGAGACTCCCAGGGAAACAACCAACACACCAAGACCACCCAGCAGGGTTTCCAGGACCAGCATGACGCCAACAATGTCTGAGCTGAATACAACAGACGTGAGAGCTGAAATGGAAACCCTGTACGACAGACTAAACCGACCACAGACTCCTCCAGCTCATATCAGGACGGCGCTCGACAACATCAAGGCCACAGGGTTTATGGACGAGTTCTCAAAGGAACTCGTCCATAAAATCTACGATCTTCTCATGACTGGACCAACGTATCAGGTTCCTGTGGTGTCAGAGGGAAAATATCTCTCCGACTCTGTCATCACCAGATCAGACAGGAGGGCGGCAGGAATACCACAGCTTTCCCCGGAGGTTTTCTACGCCATGACCGAGGATGTCGTGGAAAAGTTCCTCCAGAAGCTTCTGATCTGGATGGACGGACAAACCGCAGAGAAGACCGACTGCAACGAGCAAGTGTCTGGGGTGTTAACTGACATCCAGGACCTGATCACTGACATGCTGTCCAGGGATGAGGAAGAGGAGGACATCCTGCCTGAGGAAGACGCCATCCTGCTAGAGGAGGAGGACATCCTGCTAGAGGAAGAGGACATTGTCCAGCTAGAGGACGAGAACATTGTCCAGCTAGTGGAAGAGGACATTGTCCAGCTAGAGGACGAGGACATTGTCCAGCTAGAGGACGAGGACATTGTCCAGCTAGAGGACGAGGACATTGTCCAGCTAGAGGACGAGGACATTGTCCAGCT
>NC_042522.1:20129191-20156691 GCF_900963305.1 Echeneis naucrates
GCTACAACAATCAGTCCACACAACCAGACCAGGACCAGTTTCTGTGAGTCATGTGGCCTGGCACTGAGAACCAGACCAGTACCATGTCCTTGTCCTTGTCCTGCAGGATGAGGATGCTCTCTCCCTCCGTGTCAATGCCTGCTCGTCCGGCCCGGCCCACCATCTGTTTGTACTGGCTCCTCTTCAGGAAGTCTGTGGCCACGTATGGCGAGCGCAGAATCACTCTGGAGAGATGACATCATCATCAGATGACGACCACCAGACTCAAACTCAGACCCTGCTCTGGCTCTGCACCTCACCTGCGGGCAGGTAGGTTGATCCCAGCAGCCAGGGTGGAGGTGCAGGTGAGCAGGCAGAGGACACCATTGGAGTAGGCCTCCTCGACCAGCTTCCTCTCGCCCGTGGTCAGTCCGCTGTGGTGGTAGGCCAACCCGTACGGCACCGTCTTCCTAAGCACTGGGCACAGCGAACCGTTCCCGCTCTCCTGCAGATCCCGGAGGAGGATATTCTTCTCAGCCTCCCTGTGCAGGAGGAACTCCCTATACAGGACCAGAACAACAACACTCAGTCAGTTGGTGGCGTAGACATCGTGACACGCCGGCGAGCAGGACACTCACTCCTTCAGGTATTTGCAGATCATGACTGCGACATTCTCACAGTTCTTCTTGGTGGGACAGAAGAGCAGACAGGAATGTGTTGGGATGACCTCAGTGACCAGAGCAATGATGTGATCCGGATCGACCTTCTGCATCCCACTGGAGTACTGATGAGACCAGGAAGACCACACACACCGCCATGATCAGGACTGCTGCATCACAGCTGAAGGTGAGTACCGACCTTTGGAGGAACCAGCCAACAATCACCACTGATTAAAAACTTTACCTTGAAGTTGAGGAGACGTGAGAACTTGAAGCAATTCTCTTCCTGTGGATCCACCTCATAGATGGTGTCATTCAGTTTAACATACTCTTTCAGCTGGACCTGTGAGAACAGAAGACTTCAATCCAATCTGCCTGACAGTGCGTTGCAGATGTTTTTAATGATCAGAAGAAAATGGCAGCAGACTGTTGACGTTAAAGCAGCTCACAGGTCTGAAGTTGTTGGTGAAGTTTTCAGCCTTTAGAAACATCTGCAGGTCTCTGATGTTCCCCAGGGTGGCGCTCATTCCAATGATCTGAGTCTTTTCTGGAGCCAAAACAGAACAATCAGTTTGATTCAAAGATGAATAAACTGATTGGTGAGACAAATCATCAGACTTACTGCTCATGTAGAGAACTTTAGCCAACGTCATTTCAATCACAGCTCCTCTGCTGCCGTCTCCCAACATGTGGAGCTACAAAACAGCTTCCATTAAACATCCCAACACCTGAACGTCCCATAAACACCTTCAATTCAAGGATGTGTTCTCGTACCTCGTCCACCACCACCAGCCCCAGGTTCTCCAGCCAGCCGCTCTCGATCAGGGAGTTCACCAGGCTGTGAGCTTTCTCAATGGTCGCAACGTATAGCGAGTTCCTGCTCCTCCTCTTCACTGGGGGGAACTTTCCCTTACTGCCAGCATACTCCTCCACCATGAAGTCCAGCTCCAGGCCAAAGCTCGCTAACCCCCGAACCTGAAAATAACCAACTACAGTTTTGTACTGCTGCCAGAGTCCAGATACACTTAAGTTAGAGCTCAGGCTCTTGTAACTGTCTCCTTCAAGATAAAACTTGTAACCTCAGTGCTGTTGAGTGTTTGTTCAGCACCTTCTCCTGGACCAGAGATATGTAGGGTAGGATGAACAGACAGTCCTTCTTCCTGCACAGCAGCTCTCTGAGGATGAGGATCTCTGCTACCAGAGTTTTCCCTCCGCTGGTGGGAAGAGAGTAGATCAGGTTCCTCCTCTGTTGGACACAGTCCAGGGTCAGACACGTCTCTTGCCAATCTGAAACAGAGCAAACCCAGAACATCCACCAACATCTCAAACCTTAACCTGAACAAAACCAAAGACTAAAACTGACTTCATCTAAAAGAATAGCATAAAACTAATAAACAGCAATAAAACAAAAGTTATCGTCTCCAATTGTTCTGTTTTCATTGACTGACTATAAAAAAATGAGCACAAATGTTACATTTTAAAAGCTACAAATGCATTCACTGGCTATCAATGGTTTCTAATAATAAAATCAATTCTCTTAATTGATTCAATCCTCCCAGGAGTCACTAACTTGGATTTACATTTGTTTGCACACAAACTGATTTCACAGCTGATGAAGAATAATCTATCATTTTCATAAATTCTGTCTGATGATCTGGTTTCTGAAATGTGAGCTATTTCACAGTAAACTGGATTTTAACAGTTGTCAAATAAAAATATAACACTGAAAGATGTCGCCTTCATAATCAGCTGCTGAGTCAGTGATTATTTGATTGATTGATTGATTAATAGAAAGGTGCGTCACCATAAAGGGTCTTGATTCCTTTCAGTTTGTGCATCAGGTCTTTTACTTTGGAGGGGAGTCCATAGAAAGGCCCCAGGTCAAGGCTCTCAGCTGATATGGTCTCCATGGCCTGCATGGCAACACTCATCTCCTCAGAAACCACCGCCTCCTTTAGGACGGCAGTCCGTGAGACGTTTGATGTAGCGGTGGCGTTTTCAAGCATTGTCCTCTTCAGCTGAGCTATCACACTCCTCCTCGCTCCGCCTCGTCTCTGATCCTCCACATTCCTGTCTTTGTCATCACTGGTTCTGGAAGGCGTGGAGGCTTTATCTCCACCCTTCAGTCGGCTCCTCTTCACCTTTTCATCCACCTGTTCCTGAAACTGAAGCTGGCTGGACGGTAGGTCCTCAAAGGGTTCGTCCCTGAGGCCGTCAAAGGTGGAGTCTGAGAGTTTGTCTTCACAGGTCCGTTTGCAGATGCTGGCTTTGGAAGGTGGTGGAGCCATTAAGTCCTGCTGATCCACAGGGACCGGGTGAGGAGGCAGTTGGAGGTCCCGCTGCTGTTCACTCTGTTCGGCATAGTCCAGTTTGGCCAACAGGGAGCTGTCCTCCAGGATGCTGTCATAGTCTCTGAACAGGTCCTCACTGTCGCTGCAGTACTGACACAAAACACAGACACACAGGTGAGTTCAAGTGTAAAATGAATCCGTTCAGCTCTAAATAAGACAAAGAAAAAGACTTTGACTCAGTCTTTGATTACTGCCACATCAGCTGCAGATCAGTACTGTAACACACCTGAGCAGGTGGTTGGTCAGCCATGATGACTCCTCTCTTCCTGACAGGGGTCAGATGAGTTTGCACGTTGACCCTTGACCTTTTCCCTGAAGACACTCTCTTTATATTTATTCCTGGTTTCCCAGAATTCATCTGGAGCTACATGATAAAGCAGCTGGTGAATGAACTCCAGCTAACAGGATATTTCTGTGTGAATGTCGCTGAAGACCTGAGAAGATATAAATTAGCGTTACCGAGTTCAGCAGTTAGCTCTCGGAGCTTGTTAAACAGTCACAAATGGCCATAAAAACAAAATTCTGTCGATAATTTCACAGAAAGTTCGTTTTCTTGGAGCTTCGGTTTAGCATCACGTTCAAATCAGGAGCAGTTCCGTTAAGACAAGAGAGGAATCTCCCGAAGCTTCCGTTTTTGTTACAGTGGTGAGCTCTTTTGTAAAGCTAGCCGTATTTTTCACTTAATTTATTCTCTTGCCATCATCACTGGCAACAAACAAATACGTAATCGGAAATAAAGCTTTCATCACCAGACAACATTTTTGCTTTAACTGCGCCGTTTTGTAAAGATTTTTAGTTTTTAGCACTGAAAAGCACCTAGTCGCTAAATTGATCAACTAACAGTAAGCTAACCGCACAAATTAAACAGATTCCGTGAAAAGGCCCCATCTGATGGTGAATAATGCCGATGTAACGGTTTAAATACTGTGTTAATAATTAGGATGTTAGCGAAATGAGAACTACTTCGTTCAGTCTCTGAAGATTTCTGTTTTGTCGTCATTTATCTTTGAAGAGCGCTTACATTAAAACTGCCCCGAGAAACAAAATCAAAGCGGAACCGAGTTAGTAAAATGAATAAACTAATGGAATCGCACGTTTGTTATTTGTGTGTTTATAAATGATACCTACAATCCGATTTTCCTAATATTATTTTTCAAACAATGACAAATTATGAAACAACAGGAGCTTTATTTATAATTTCCACAAATTGATTCCTTTACAGCAGTATGTGAATGATGTATAAGATTAAATATTTTTGTTTGTTTTTCTTCTTTGTGTTTTCTTTATTTACTTCATATCGACTGTCGGAAGGAACGAATAATTTTTGCGGTGACAGCGGACACTTGCTGGTGTCGGACAGCTTCCTGTCCTGTGTCAGGTCAACATGTTCCCTCTGAAGCTTCTTCAGCGGCTAAAGCCTGTTTTACCGCCCAGCGGACACACAGGTAAGTTTGACAAACGTGTTTGTTTGCGAGCTAAAAGGACAATCCGCTGTTTGTTTTCAGCGTCATTCTGCTCCAGTGTGGGCAGATGCTAATGCTAATGCTATTGCTAACTGGTGCGTTCCTGCAGGTTTCAGGAGTTTAACGGGTCACGTGGTCCGACAGAGTGACGACACGGTGGGATTAAAAATTCCGCGATTTATTATTGTTTATCTGAGAAGCAGGATGTGTTAATGACGTATTGTTTTGTCCCGCTGAAGTTGGTGAAAATGGACAATCCGTACAGAGAGCCTCAGAAAGGATGTCTCCTCTGCAGCATCCAGGTGGACTACAAAAACGTCCAGGTGAATGAGCTCCCACTGACGTCACAAAGTTCATTAAATCACAGCTGATCAGTCAACACAAACAGCACAAAGCCTCAGTGAATTGTTGTTGCCGTCTCCACACTCACGTTGTGTCACATTCACTCGCCCTCCTTAAAGTTGCTGTCCCAGTTCGTCTCCCCCCACACGGGCAGAATCTACGGCCGACACATCACCGGTGAGCGGCGCCTCCTTCTCTGCACGGCGGCCGATTGTGTCGCAGCAGCTGCTCTGACTCACACGGTTTGTGTGTTGTGTTACAGGGTTGTGTGGACGAAAACAGAAGGAAGTCTCCAAAGCCATAAAGAGGGCTCACGCCATGGGTAGGAGTCCCTCTCTGTTACCATGGAAACGAGCCCAGTATAATCACCGCAAACTGCCCTGAATCTGCTCTACTTCCTCCCCCAGGTTTCATGTCGGTGACCCACAAACATCCCCAGTTCATGAGGGACCCCAACGTGTGTGGAGTGAAACACATTAATTAGGGCACAAATGTGTTATTGTGTATCATGTTAATTAAATCCTGTCAGTTTGTAAAGTTCATCTTCATGGTTGGTTATTTCATGAGACAATATCTGTGCTTCAGTCACAAGTCTACGGAGATCTGGTCCAATACTGACCTTTAACAGTGGAATCAGCCAGTCTGACTCTCCAACTCCGTTGTGTTTGTTCATCTCTGACGGTGACATCAGAGTCGTCACTAAACTGACTGTGTTAATATCTGATTAGAGTCGAGACTCAGTTGACACTTTAATCAAAAAAAAAAAATACTTTTTTATCAATAATCAGTTAACAGAAAACATCATGAACAAACAGTACAATCATCTCTGTGGAGTTCAGTGATGTCAGAAACGTGTGACCAAAAGGGGCGGAGTCAGTTGAACACGGTGAACTTTTCAGTTGGTTGACATCACAACTGGTTTTTCCTGCGTTTCCTATCCTTCCCCTCCGATGTTTCCTTCTGCCTCTTCCAACCATTTGTCCTGGTAGCGTTTAGTGGAGACTGCGAGTCCTGAGGCGTCACGGAAACGGCATCGTCCTGCTCTGAGCCACAGTGAACATGTGGAACAGGAAATGCCTGGAGGGTTAAAATCTGAGTTTGGAAGAGAGGAGAGCGAGCGAACAGGGTTCTGACAGCGTCCTGCAGCAGTAGGTTATTCTTCTGCTCCGGGAGATCCTTCTCCAGCTCTGCCCAGACAGAAAACGCCTTCAGGATCAGGACCAGGACCAGAGACATCAGAGATCTGACTGCAGAAAACCAACACATGGAAGCAGCCCTACCTTTTCCCGCCAGGCTCCGCCTCTTCTCCCTGAGTCTGATCCTCAGAGCTGAAACATAAGACTGCAGCGTCTCTAACCGCCGTTCACTCTCCTCCACATCTCTGCACGCTTTCTGTCCAAAATAGTAGTGTGTGAGGCAGCAGAAGATGTGACACACAAGACAGACAGACAGACACACACACACACACACCCCTCCTCACCTGCAGCTCGGCCTGAAGAGACTCGTTCATGTCGTTCACTTCGTTGACCTCTCTCAGGAGTCCATTGGACGAGAAGAACTTTGACCTGAGACGACAGGAAGTGGCCTTTACAGGAGCAGATGTGACGCAAGCATGTGTGTGTGAGCAGAACCGTACCCGTGTTTCTTCATGGTGAGGTTGTAACCTGTTGCGGAGCAGGAAGCTGACACCTTCCAGTACGCTAGCTGCTCCAGTACACCCAGGTTGTTGACCAGAATGGGGACGTTGATGAAATGTCTTCAGAGACGACAGCAGCTGATCAGTAACTCAATCAACAGAAATCGATCAGCAGATATTATGATTGCTGACTGATAAATCAGTAATTTATCAAAAAAAATCTCTCACCAAGATTTTCTGTTTTTATCTGATTAGAGAAAATTAAATATTCTTTGGCAAAATAATCAGAGGCCTGAAAGAAGCTTGGAGACTTCTTGACAATCAATGGAATAATCAGCAGATGGTTTAAATTGTTGTTTGCAGCCACAGTTGAGATCAAAATAAACGCAACATTTTATGTTTAAAGGCCCATAATCTATCTCCTGATTGAGTGATCCAATACAAATATAACCTGATTAGGAAACCTAATGAAGGCTGGGAGATGGGTCCATGTGGGCGAGGCCTTGATAAGGTTAAACATGTGATTGGATGAAGTCACCTGCTGCGTGAGATGAAGGCGGCGTACTCCATCTTGTGGGTGGAGCCTGGAGGCGTCAGCTTGCTGGGCGTCAGCAGCACAAAGATCATGTGAGGGTTGGACAGAGACGTCTTCAGGTTCTCGTGGACGACCTTCTCCCTGAATGACATCACCTGGTCCGTGTTCCTCCGCTGCCTGTACCAGCCAATCACGCGCTCCTTCACATGGACCACAGCAGCTCCATCAGCGTCCAGGTGTCAGTCTGCACGTTACAACGCACCTGCTTGACCCACCTGCTCGTTGTTGACCAGGAGCTTCCTCACCGCCTCCATGTCTATGTCTCCGACACTGTTGTAAAAGCTTCACACACACAGAAACATTAACACAACAGAGACACTGCTGCACTGAACCGTCTCTTCAAACAGGAGACTCACGTGTTCAGCTTGTGGCATGCGATGTGTTTCTGGATGTCTGTCAGAGAAAAGAGAGGAAAATCATCATCGAACGTCCACAGTCACAGAAAATGTTTTACCAAACCAAGTGAAGCTTTTACTGTAAGTTTCCTCGATGTGGATGTGATCGGCCTGAGAGTCACTGATGGTCACCTGCTCCTCAAATTTACTCTCTCCGAGGACGAGACCTTCCTGCAGACGCACACAAACTGAATAATAATCTGAAGCTATAAAGATAATGTACTGAAGCAGAAATATAAAGCAGAATATAATCGTACTGAATTGAATGTAATTAGAGACTAATGATGGTAAACTGATGGACTTCTTAAAGTTTTGTTGTGTTAACATTTCTCTTTCTTTGGCTGTTATTTGACTGATGTAAAAATAATGTAGTGGATTGTAAGTTGGCCGAATTCCCCATCAGAACCACATTATTGATAAAATGTGTCCAGGTTTCCTTCGAACAGATCGACAGCTGTCATTAAGGCGGAGGACATTTAAAAACGGAGGTTTTTTAAACGGAGTCTGCTGTTTGGAAACTGTCAAAACACTCATTCGGACATAAAACTGGTTTTCCTGATAAATAATGAACTTTTGCTCATTTCCCGAAAAGCGAAGTGACATCTGAGAGTGAAATGATCAAACTTTAACCAACATTCATCTCCTCAAAGCTCAAAACGGCGTTTGGTTCCCGCCGACTGTTTCCAGACAGGAAGTTCCGTTAAAAAGTCTCCACGTTAACTCCGAACCGTCTCACCACGTCACCGTCTCCGTTCACGTGCTGGAACATCAGAGACGATAAAACGATCCCGGACACGCGGACCGTCGGTGCCGCCATCATTCCAGTCTGAGACGGAGCGCAAAGTGAGCGCGGGGACACGTGACGTTGTGTCCTCCACACGTCATCACTGACCAGCGAAGGGGCGGAGCTTAAAGAGCCACAGACTTCAGCAAAGAAGAACCGAGTGCAGAACTTTAATACCGGACCTGAGATCAGCTGTTCATCCTGACAGGTCTGTCTGTGTTGTGTGTGTGTGTCTGTCTGTGTCTGTACTGTATGTGTGTTTCTGTCTGTGTTATGTTTGTGTGCCTGTGTGTGTGTCTGTTGGATGGACTCGATTGATTTTGTTGTTCAACAAAATGTTTGGTATTCTGATATTATTTTTATGACTGATAGACTAACATGTAAACAGAACTACTAATAAAAACTTTAATACTGATGTGACTGATAGACGTAAATATTTTTGTATCAGTCATGTTATGAACTAAAAGTTGGATCAGAGAGTGACATAAAATGGGAAAACTCCACCCTCTTAATGACTCTGATTGGCTCCCCCAGAACCTGACAGAGTCTCTGTGTCTGATAAAAAACTGAATGTTTTGTGTGAATTTCCAACAATTGTACAGAATGAAACAAGTCTTTAGTTCAAAAAGTGATTATGTTAGTTTAATGTTGATCTGAGCTCAGCCGAGGCTGAACGGAAGCCAGACGGACAAACTCAGTCTGGTTCTGTCTTCGCGGAGCGTGGCGTCATGGAGGGCCTGTGGAGTTTGGCCCTGGCCGTCTTCCAGATGTGGATGTTTGTGGTGGTATTCCTCATCATGCTGCCGGCCATGTTCGGCCTCTCTCTGGGGGTCACCGGGGTCTACATCCAGATGCTGGTCCACGTTCTGGAGGTACCTGAAGCAGTGCTCGCCCTCTCACTCCTTCGTTACTTCACGCTGATGAAATGTGCGGCAGCGGGCTCCAGGTCAAAGGTCATCTGAAAATAAATTATTTCTCTCCGTAGTGGGCGACATTACGAATCCAGAGAGGCCGTCAGGAGCAACCGGGCGTTCCCATCCCTCTGCCCAGCGGTGAGTCACATCACAGAGTTTAAGATCAACCACAAACTTCACATCAACTTCCATTGAACCCAGTTTGGTTCTGATTAAACAGGATTAACGAATAACTAAAAACATCAGTATGCACCATGCAATGCTGACTCAGGTCACATCACCTATGGACAGCCGAAGTCATCAAAACATCTGGAACATTTGGGGGCGTGGCTACTGTGTGATTGACAGACTGACGCGATGCTGTTTTGTCCTGGTTTATGAAAAACCAAGATGGCTGATAGACAAATAAGAAACTGGGCCAAGTGAAGTCCAGCAGTCTGAGTCCAGCTGCTCAGAGAGACCATGTGACTGTCAGTCAGGCTCCTGATTGGTCAGCTAGTGTGTCGGCTGTCAGGAAGCAGAGAGACAAACACACATGCTCGTTTAAGGTCGATGGTGCAACAGCAGATTCCAACAGTTCATCCAATCAGATGAGAGGAGGAGTCCTCCTCCTCTTCTTCATCCTACTGTTCCATAAAGTGATGTCACTACCTCAGTTTGTTTTTTTCTCATAAGACCACCAAAGAAGAGTTATTATAGTCTGAAAAATCACCAAAAGATGATTAAACTGATGTGAGCTGAAGGAGTTAAATGAGCGTGAGGCCTCGTGACCGACCGGTTCTGCTTTAACAACACACACACTGTTCCTGCACAGCTAATCTCATTTCAGGCTCCACAAAGACTTCAACACAAACAGCATGTTCACACGTCCACTGGCTGAGCAGCTCGCCATCTTCATCATCATCAAATAGAGAAGTTGGTCTGCTGATCCTGCAGCTTCTGCATTTATGATGCAGAGTCAGTGTGAGTGTGAAGTTACACAACTGGCACACACACTCAGCCTCATCTGACTGAGTACACTGAATGCCCCCCCCATCTGTGTTTGTTTCCAAAGATCTGAGCAGAACTTGGTGGTCAGAGGTCAGAGGTCACTGGGATGTATTTGGTCAGAATTTAAGACACAAAAGACAAGTTTAACATCCAAAAGGTCAAAGGTCATCTTGACCATGACGTTACCTTTGATACTGAAGTGGCGAGCAGCCGACTTCAGCGTGTGTTGTGGTTGTTTCAGGCATCATCGAGCGAGCAGGCGGGTCTCTGGAGGAGCAGATGGAGCAGCTGCGGCGTGCCCACTCTCTGGCGGGTAGCGAGTTTGCCCTGAGCGACGCATTCTTCTTCTACAAGAAGGGTTTGGAGAGCATCGTGGACGACCAGGTGACCCAGCGCTTCTCCTCCGAGGAGCTGGCCTCCTGGAACCTGCTGACCCGCACCAACCAGAATTTCCATTACATCAGCCTCCGCCTCACCATCATCTGGGGCCTCGGCGTCGTCATACGGTACGGCGTCCTCTTCCCCCTGCGGTGAGTCACCTGTCAGGTGTCATGACATCATTCATGCACATCCAATAGCAATAAGAAGCTCAGTGGCAGCTGACTCCTCCCTCCTGCAGCATCACTCTGGCCGTCATCGGCCTGACGTGGCTCGTCATCGGGACGACTCTGGTTGGCATTCTACCTGAGAGCAGGTACAGAGCACCTTTAAACACACCTGGAGCCAGAATGTGGTGAGTTTCCCATGATGCTCTCTGTTCTGTTCACCCTGTATCAGAGCAAAGAGCTGGCTGAGCGAAGTCGTCCACCTGACCTGCTACAGAATCTGTGCCAGAGGCCTGTCGGCCACAATCCAGTACCACAACAAGTCAGTGACGCTCTGCTTCACTTCCTGTTCACCACAGGAAGGGCTTTTATTCTGGAACTGTAGATAAAGTAGGTTTCCAGGAAACGACCATAGCTTTGTGGGTCTTGTTGTGCAGAGAGAACAGACCTCAGAAAGGAGGAATCTGCGTCTCCAACCACACCACGCCCATCGATGTGGTGATTCTAGCCAATGACGGCTGCTACGCCATGGTGAGTCATCATCATCGCCAGATTTCATACACGGCACGTTGGGACACAGTGATGTCAGCGCTCTGCACCTCCTGTCCCCCTCAGGTGGGCCAAGTTCATGGCGGGCTGATGGGGGTCATCCAGAGGTCGATGGTCAGATCATGTCCCCATGTTTGGTTCGAGAGGTCAGAGATGAAAGACCGCCACGCAGTGACCAGCAGGTGAGATCATGACATGATGATGACGATGATGAGGATGAAGACGACTCTGTCAACATGGCTCCTCTCTGCAGACTGAGAGCTCACGTGGCAGCAAAGACCAAACTCCCCATTCTGATATTTCCTGAAGGTCAGTGAGTGTGAGGAGCATGAAGATGATGAAGATGATGAAGGTGACGTAGGTACACTGTTTTCATGTCTGTCCAACAGGAACCTGCATCAACAACACGTCAGTCATGATGTTTAAGAAAGGAAGCTTTGAGATCGGAGGAACGATTCACCCCGTCGCAATAAAGGTAGGAACGGACGAGACTTTCACAATAAAAGTCTTCTGGGTCCCTGAGACCAGACCCAGGTCCAGTCCAGTCCTGGATCTGGACCTGGGTCTGGTCTCAGGGACCCAGATCCAGTCCAGTCCTGGATCTGGACCTGGACCACAGACCACAGACCCAGACCCAGATCCAGATCCAGTCCAGTCCTGGACCCGGACCACAGACCCAGATCAGTGAGGACTGTTTCCTGTGTCAGTACGATCCTCGGTTCGGCGACGCCTTCTGGAACAGCAGCAAACACAACATGGTGAGCTACCTGCTGAGGATGATGACCAGCTGGGCCATCGTGGTCAACGTCTGGTACCTTCCCGCCATGACGCTCCAGGTACGCCGCCATGATGATCATCAGCACCTGTTTGTTGATTGGCTGTGATTCAGATGCTTCCTGTTTTCAGTATAAATTATCTGTCTCTTCAAAATAAAGGCCCAAAGCCCACTTCCTGCAGCAGTTTTGATCATCACTGATTATTTTATTGATCAAGTGGTTAATCAATAAGGCCAGTAAACATCAGTGTGTTAGTGAGTGCTGTTCGCTGTGTTGTGTGTCTGTTGTGTTGTCAGGACGGGGAGGACGCAGTTCAGTTTGCCAACAGAGTGAAATCTGCCATCGCTCACCAGGGGGGGCTGCTGGACCTGGACTGGTGAGGCCTCTGTGTGTCTGTCTGTGTGGACCTGAAGGTGATGACAGATCTTCCTCTTCCTCTTCCTCTCAGGGACGGCGGTCTGAAGCGAGGGAAGGTGAAGGACTCGTTTAAAGAGGAGCAGCAGAAAATGTACAGCAGCATCATAGTTGGACACAAAATCAGCTCAACGAGCAGAGAGAGGGAGTGACTTCATCGTCTTCATGTGAAACTTCTGATCTGTTGCTTCAATCAATCAGACTCAGATTTGCTCTACAGTTTAGAACGTCTGATCAAAGTCTTCTTGTGTGTGTGTGTGTAGTTGTGTCTCCCCGCCAGCAGGGGTGAGTGTAACACAATAAAACCTGCAAATGTTTTAGTGAAGCCGTGAAATACTCTGAGTTTGTTTTATAAACCAGAAACTAAACACACACAGAGAAACGTGTCAAATTCAGTTTAAATGACTTTGATAAAAGGATTTCAGGTCTTGAGCTGATAATTGATGGATTATTGAAAGCTGACAATTAATGCACAAAGGCGCACAAATAACTGTCTGGTGATAAACACAACAAAAACTTGACAATAAGCACACAGTAGAAAAACTGTAAATAATTTCCAATAAAGATAATAAAATGACTGACAACCACAATAAACACAAAATAAACACAATCAACAGTCTGACAACAAACAAACTAACAAGAAAAAGAAAAAAGACTGAAAATAATGTCATCATTTCCATCAATGTTTTTCAGACACACACATTTATAGACAAATATTTATGAAGTTAAATATAAAGTCAGTTTGTGGCTTCAGCTTTTTTTCCCACCAAATATTTTCCACATGTCCCAACATGAGTGTGAGGTCAATGTGTGGTCCGGGGCCCCGTTGGGGGCCACAGGGGGAATCTGAGGGGCCGCCAGACGATGAAACAAATCAACAACAAACTCTGTTCATTTACAGTTCATTCCATAAATAAAAGAGTTTTCCTCTGCAGACATTAGAGCAGAAACTGTTTTTGTGTTATTCTTATTGTAATCCATCATTTGTGTTGTGACCAGTTGTTAATGTTGTTGTTCTCATCCAGATGTTTTCACTTTGTCAGCGTTAGAAAAACTGGAACATTTGCAGACCAACAATCAGCAACTGTGTTAATCAGTGACCGACCGCTCCGCTTCATTAATATTAATATGAGAGTTTCAGTCTGAGCCGGAGGACCAGGACCAGGACCAGGACCAGGACCAGGACCAGGACCAGGACCAGGACCAGGATCAGACCAGGACCAGGACCAGGACCAGGACCAGGACCAGGATTAGACCAGGATCAGACCAGGATCAGGACCAGGACCAGGATCAGGATCAGGATCAGGATCAGACCAGGACCAGGACCAAGATCAGGATCAGACCAGGATCAGACCAGGACCAGGACCAGGACCAGGACCAGGACCAGGATCAGGATCAGGACCAGGACCAGAATCAGACCAGGACCAGGACCAGGACCATAATCAGACCAGGATCAGGACCAGGACCAGGACCAGAATCAGACCAGGACCAGGACCAGGATCAGACCAGGATCAGGATCAGACCAGGACCAGGACCAGAATCAGACCAGGATCCTGATCCTGATCCTGATCCTGATTCTGATTCTGATCCTGATCCTGATTCTGATTCTGATCCTGATCCTGATTCTGATCTTGATTCTGATTCTGATCCTGATTCTGATCCTGATCCTGATTCTGATTCTGATCTTGATTCTGACTCTGATCCTGATTCTGATCCTGATCCTGATCCTGATTCTGTGAAGACATGAAGGCCTCAAATTGGATTTTATATCAATAATTATCTTGTATTGATGCTGAGTGTGTGTGTGTGTGTGTGTGTGTGTGTGTGTGTGTGTGTGTGTGTGTGTGTGTGTGTGTGTGTGTGTCAGGAAGCTGGCGGGCTTCGTTGGGCTGCGACATGTTTACTGTGACGGCGCTTTAATAAAGAAGCAGAGACTGTGAAATAACGTGGAGTTATTGTTCCACAGACACACACAGACACACACAGACACACACAGATTTCACGGCCTCGGAGATGTTTGTGCTCTAACAGGATGTGAATTATTGATGGATCTGAGCTGCGGCTCTAACCGGATTGTTGAGGTGGGATTGTTGGCGAGCGGCGCTGCGGCATTTACTGTGATGTATGTGTCTGCACATCTTTATATCCAATTTAATGTGATTCAGATAGATTTCAGAGGGACATCATAAAAGACACGGACTGACCCCGGACCCGGACCCCCCCACCCCCCACCTCCCAACACACTGATTTGATTTGCTCATTTTACTTTGAGGCCGATGTGGTCCGTCCAGGTACATCAGTAAATATGAATACATTTACAAATTGAATCCCAGCCCCCCCCCAACCCTAACCCTACCCCCCCCCCCCATCACTTTAAATCCACTGTGCTGGGAACTGCAGTCTGACCACTCAGAGGCTAAATGACTGAGACCCCCGGCCATTAGCTGGGGGGTGGAGGGGTAATTCCTTTAAATACATTGTTCCTCCATCTATTCTGTGCTGCTGCAGAATCAATGCTGTGGGGGGGTGGGGGGGTCCTGAGGTCCAGATCCAGGCCTGACAGCTGGGGCCCTTCAAATTAAGAGTTCTGATTTGGATGTTACAACACTGTAAAGAGATGGACACACAACGTGACCATGACGACAGCCAGAATAAATATCTCCTGTTTCCTTTCTGTGATTAAAAACTTCTTCAGGTTGCTGTCTAAATAACTGTGGTTACCATAGTAACCACCTGATGGTGATTGGGTCAAAGAAGTTCTTCCTCATCATCAGACAATCTCTGTTGTCATAGTTACAACAAACGACCTAAAAACTGGGAATCGAACACAGCTTGCCTGTGTCACATTCTGTCCACTTTGACCTCCTCCTGACCTGGACCACCAGGGGTCGCCTAGCAACAGAACCTGATGATGATGTCACAGTGAGCAGCTGACCACCTGTGACTTATCATTACACGTGTTTCGTGTGTGTGTGAGACAATGACACACTAGGTGAGGTCTGGGATCAGGTCTGGGATCATGGGTGGGATCTTTTTGCCCCCCCCCCCCAATTTGTTATGAGAGGAATCATGTCTGCCTTCGATCTGCCCCCCCCACCAAGGTGCTGAGGAGGTGGCGTCACATGAAAAATGTCCTCCCTTCAGGTACATGTAGGTGTGAAATTGCTGCCCCCCCTCAGAAGATATTTCTTCTTTTATTGACAGAGCAGCTGATGGGGCCCTGATGGCGGCGGGGGCAGCCCCGCTCCCCTCGTCCTGCCCTCGTCCTCCCCCAGCCCTGATTGCTTTTGTTTCCAGGTCACCTCCTATCTGTCGCTGCAACTTTTCCAATTTCTTGAAGCGGCGTGTATGAAGAGGTGCAGTCTGGGAAATGTACATGAACCTCCAGAGAGAGACGGCAAAAAGGAAACACTGCCCCCCCCCCCATGAAACTTCATCAAATGAATCATCAAATAAACGTCTCGCTTCATTAATATGAAATTATCTGTGCGTGCGTTAATTGTGTGAAGGCGCGGCATGTTTGTGAGTGTTTGTCGCTGCAGATGATGGATGATGAAGGCGGCGTGATGAATGAAGAAGCAGCGGAACTAAATTGAAAGTGTACTCATCCGTTCTTCGCTCACAACTAATGATAAATTGAGCGTGTCACGTTGAACAATACGCGTCGAGGTTTCAACATGGCCTCCTCTGCACAGAGGGATTGTGGGTCGTCAGGTGGCCTGATCTGTGCCTGTCACTAATTAAAGTCTTTACTTCCCGTTTCCTCCTGCTCATTAAATACCGATGACATCACACCTTCGCACCTCGGAAAGGTTGTTCTTTATCTCATCCTGTAACCATAGAAACAGGAAATAATATCTGTGACGGCGTCATTAATTCATTATGGACGTTAACGAACAGTAATAAACTGTTTATTACATTCAGCTTATTAATATTAAACACGTAAACATATCAAATCATTTTTTTAATGAAGAAGTCACTGAATTGTAAATAGTTTTTTTTTTTCAGAAGTTAGAAATATTATTTTTGTTTTTTCTTCTGTTAAATATGTTCATAATAATGATAACAATAAATGATTATATATATTATCAATATATTATCAAGATTATATATTAACATGATAATAATAAGAGATATACATTTATATCAATATATTTGGTGAATCATTACACATAATATTAATTATTATGATTATGATTATGATATTCCTGCTCAAAGTTTTTAAGGATAATTTCCCTTTATTACATTTAATAAACTGTATACTACATATATACATATGAATGTATTCATAAGTATATTTAGATATGGATGCAGATCATCGATTGGTCGATTCGGGTTGTGATGGATGAACTCTGTGGTTGAAGACGTGACATGTGGACTAAAGGTTAATAAAGCGGATGGTCTCTGATGAAGTTACCTCAGCTGGTAGCTGATGCTGCCTTCACTGTCTCATCTGTGAGATTACAGCTGTTGGGCATGAAGAAGAAGACAGGAGCTCTTCATCAACATCATCATCATTATCCTCATTATTACCGATAAGGATCTGTTATTGTGTGCTAAGAACAGCAGAGATGTTTTATTATTATTAAAATCCTCCTGACGACAGCTAACAGGTTAGCATGCTAACAGCAGTGAACATCAGTCTGTGTTCTGTTTTTGGTGACTAAATAAACAAAGTTTGATGTTGAAGTCAACATTAAACAGCTGCTAACGTTAGCTAAGTGGTGATAACTGAACGAACTCATAGCACCTTTAATGAAACAGAAGATGAGAAATAAAGAAAAGAAGAAAAATGTAAAAATGAAAACATCCAGTTTCCTTTTCGAAGAATATTGGTGATTGATTTTTTGATCTGTTTTCATTTGTTGTCAGGCTCCTCCTGAAAAGGAAAAACATCACTTTTCTTTCATTGGCAGTGATTGTACCATGTGCACGGGGTGTGTGTCCCAGCAGCTGTTTGTTCAGGATCTGATTTTCAGAAGATTAATTGTCTCCAGCTGTTTCATGGGCCGCTGAGATCTTCATACATTTCTGATCAGTTTAAGAGCTCGGCGCTTTATTCTCACATCTGGATTCATCAGATTCATCATCTGCCTCCCTGATTGGCCGGACGTCATCACAGCACGCCACGCAACACTGTCTCCCGCCTTTCCTTTTATCCTCCCAGCCACATTTTCATCTCGGCCGTTTTTGAGTGACTGAATTATTCAGATTTGTGCAAATGAGTTGTTTTCATTTTTCTGCGCCTGAAGTGGAAATTGGGAGTGACCCAGCGTGACCTCCATCTTTACTGAGCGGGAAGATCGTCCTCGGCGGGCAGCTCTTTGTTAACTGTGACCCGGATCGTCCTCCACGTCTGAACCAGCTCACAACAATCAGCGTGTTACGACCCGAAGTCCGACTTTTATTGAGCCCATTTACATCTTCTGCTCAGAACAAAGACGGCCTTGTTGTGTCAGGGGCCCCGCTCAGGGGCCACGCTGCAGGTCCTCAGCTGTCTGATTGGCTGAGCAGGGAACCTTCATCCTCACATCATCTCTCAGGCCTTATCCTGGATCCTGCACATCAATTATTTAGCCCTGAATCATCTCAGGGATTGAAAGAATCACAGGAAGCTCCAGTTTTCTTCTGACGCTGAAAAATTCATCACACTTCACTTCAGCATTAATTAGCAACATGTCGACATCTGAGCTAATCATTTACAAATAAACTGATGAACATGTTTCTGAAATGAACTGTCAGCACTTTAAATTAAAGCGACAGATTTCATCTGAAAGGTCCAAATTCTAAATCCAGTCTTTTATTTTGAAGTGTTGCTCTCCATAAGAAGATGCATTTATGACTTCAAGGACCAAAAATCATCTCAGTGTAGTTTTCCATCTCACCTGTCAGGTCAGAGGATCAGATCCTGTCTCCTGATTGGCTGTTCTCTGAGTCAGCCAGAAAAAAAGGGCAGTTTTCAGGTAAACACCGAAGAGGACGGGGGCCGAGGAGAGCTGGTTGTAGACGCTTTCTGAAGACAGTGACTGCTTCGTTGTGACGTCACAAAGTCCCAGAAGTCCTGACAGCTGGTTCAGGTTCTGAATCCAGACTGTGACGGTTTCTCTGAGGACAGAGACCTTCACTGGATTAATACAGGACCTGGACCTGGCTGAGGACCAGAGACTGGTGCAGTGATATAAACAAGCGGAAATAGTTCCTGATTTATTGTTGTTTCTGTTTTAAATCATTTTAAACTGAATCCTTTAACAGCTGGTCGGACATCCCCTCTTTTTAAAACCAGGTCAAATTAAAATATGATTCATTTTCAGTTAAAATATTTGTTTTTACTTGTGTTGTTAAAAATTCTATTAAATTGTGGTCAATGAAACCAAAAAGAAAGTGAAATAAATATTGATGAAGGTTTAGTTTGAATTAAAAATGTTCACGTGTATATTTGAAGTCTTGAAATCAAATTAATTCATCAGACAAGCTGACTCAAACAGATTAAAAAAAAAACACCAAATATAAAATATATGAATGAGTTCAGGTGCAAATCTGGTCCGTTGTGTTGTCGTATAATGAAACAAAAATCAACCAAACCAAACCAGGACACACACTCATTATTAACCACATCGATTCAGACACTCACTGAGAAGTGGACATTTCAGAGATTGTATCATCAATATCCTGATCACACACAGACACACACACAGCAGTGTATCGGCTGACAGGAAGTGGCCATAAATAATCCGGACTTGCCGCCATCAGGCCGGCCTTTACCTCCCTCAGACATTGAACATGACATAATTCGCTGTAATAAAACAAAACCTTCACTTCATAAATTTACTTGATTTATATGAAGCATATGGATGAAATTCAGTGTCATAAATATGCAAACAGAAAAAGGCGTCGCTGTAATTTATTCTCTTGTGATGTTGGGACTTAATCACTAATTGGTTTCTCTCTCAGCTTCGCTCATTAAGACATTTGTGTTAATGAACTGAACATTTACCGCCTTTACCTTTTTTCTATTGTTGTTTTAACTCAGAGTCTTTAACACGTGCTGGTAAACCTGGATCAGTCTGAGCTTCCCCTCAGCTGTGTACAAACAGACTGCTGTCACGTATGAAGAATAGGCCGCTCTTTAACAAATGCCTCATTCTCTGTGGATTATTTACTTTTAATGGGCGGGTGGGGGGTGGGGGGGCACTTAATATGTGCTCACACGAGGCCTGATGTATGGGGTCATCGTAACGCCGGCGGCACCGCCCCCGGCTGCTCAGTGGGAATAAATCTATCCCGGCTCAGGCTCTGCTCCGGCTTTACTGCAGTTGATGTCAGAGCAGAAACGTCCCCGAGGACTTTACTGTTTTCATTCTTTTATCATTTAAGAGCCTGCAGGAGCAGCAGAGAGCCGGCGGCTTCTGGAAGGAGCTCAGCTTAATATCAAGGTCAACATGTTCTGTTGTCCTGAATCAAAGAAACAGAAACTTTAAAGGTCCGCACGGTCAGAAGGTTCTGTCAGATGTTAAAGCAGCTTCTTATGGATATCAACACTTCAAAGTAAAAGAGTGGAGGAGTGAACCTTTAATTTGAAACATGGATCTTTAAAGTTAATGATTCATGTCTGAAATGACGACAGTGGAAGCAGCCGGTGGAGACCAAACATGGAGCTTTAATCCATCAGCCGTCCATTCTCTCCCAGACCAGATCAGATATGAGACCTGGACCAGGACCAGCCAGTCTCGATCCAGACTCTTTAAAGGAGGTTGTGGTGGACGGCCTGTTGCCTGACCCCCCTCCGGCTGTATGATGATGAAGCTGTGCCCCCCCCCCTTCATATATGGATGTAAATTCTGTTTCTGTTATTAATATTCATGATCAATCATCAGAAACGAGGCTCCGAAGAGGCTGCAGGTTTCATGATGGTTATTAATGACGACCTGAACGTTTACTTCTCGTACTCGTTCGGCTCTGAACTCTTAATGATCAAAAGTATTAATTCCCACAGTTTCCATTATTAATATCCTGGATGGAGATAAAAAGTAATATTAATGTAAGGCCAACATAAAGACAGGGTCATTATTTAAGTCCTGTCATTGTTTGTCTTATTTAAATACCAACGTGATAAGGTTTTATTTTAATTTAAATAAAGACATTAATTTCTGTAACGCTGAGTAATCAAAGCAATATTTTGCAGAAGGACTGAGGAGCTTGTTAGATCGATCATAAATCTCTCAGCAGTTCTGGATCAGAGCTGATTACGGTCGTGTTATTGCTCTCCTGGTTTCGTCTCTGAAAACGGCCGCAGAGTTCAGCGAGTCTGTCATTTATCTCAACACAACTGCTCACATTTCAGTGGAGAAAATAAAATGTGTCTCCATCTTTTCTGTCCCGCTTTCAGCAGGAAATGAGAAAAGTTTAAATGTTTCATGTTGTCATGAAAATTAAAACGCAAAAAGCCGACATCAGAAAAAATAAAAGTTGACACCACAAATAAAAAACTGTAACAGAACAAATGTAAACACAGTTGTGTCACAGCAGACACATATTGTGTCGCAAAGGTCAAAGGTCGCTGTGACCTCAGAACTAATTACATCACAATTTTACACAAAAGTCAAAAAGAGGTGACGACGGTTTAAATCCTGAAGGTCGAAGGTCAACCTCACTGTGACATCATAATGTTCCCTGTGACGTGATTGGCTGTTGGATGATGTTACCGATGAGGCTGGCGACCTGAGATCACCTGAGCGCTGCAGGTGGGACTCGTGACGTTGTGATGTCTTAACTGCAGTTCACTCAGCAGTGAACAGAGACGGCACTTGTTGATGTATGTGTGTCTGTGTGGGGGGGTCACTGGATTACATGACGGGGCCAACACACACCCAGCTGCTCCGCTCGGCCCTTTAATAACCTGTAATATCGCGGCGGTGGCTGATTGATGGGCTCTCCCATCAGACATCACAGCAGCAGCAACGATCGCCCAAACAACTAAACATACAAATTATTAAAAAGGGAGGGGTCACCCCGTGGCCCCCGGGGGGGAAGTGAGTAACCTTTAGTTAAGATGATTCCATTTTCCAAGTGCAATTTATAGTCTATTGACGGGAGAATGTGTCGCTTCTTGTGTGCGGAAATTGTCTCACATTTCAGATGAGATCAGACGCTTGACTCCGGATTTGAGGTTCGAGGCCGAAGCAAATATCACATTAGCTGCTCAGAGAGATGATATCAGACTGTTGGAGCTCTGGACAAACACACACATATCAGCCCATCTGCAAACACACACACGGAGAGGCGGGGGTTGGTTCAACATGTGTTTGGTGCATAAATGATGATCTTGTTTGCACTTTTCTGTCTGAACGTCATCTGAACGAGCTCAGTATGTTCAAATCTTCGTCTGACGTTTAACTTTTCATCGTGATTCTCACATCAGGTCACCAGGAGGTCCAGCTCCAGGCCCAGAGAAAAACAGTCGTTCCCCTGAAGCCTGTTCTGGGTTCTCTTGGCAAACTTGGCAGAAGAAAAAGTCTAACTTAATGACCTGAAGTCCAGGAGAGCCCAAAAATAACACTAACTAAACCCAAAGATGCAAAAAAACCCACAAAACAGACCAACAAAATGCCTGCTGGTGAACAGACAGGCCTGAAGAAGGCAGAACTGCTGATGTTAAATCAGACCAGAGAAGATGTGGAACCAGTCTGAAGGACTGCGCTCGTCGACAAAAGATCTCCTTCAGGTGTGCAGAGGCACCTGAAGGAGATGAAGGTTAAGCCCCACCCACACAGAGAAAGGGGAGGGAACAAGAAACAGAACAGACACAGGCAGCTGAAGGAACCTGGAGAACCCTGAGGGAGAATGTGAGACACAAAGTCACCCAAACTTCAAATTAATATTCAGTTTGTACAAAACATCTCTGCCTGTGTTTATTATTTAGTGTCAGATGGTTCACTTCTTTATTATTTTTAACATCAAACATTATAAATATTATAATTAGAATATAAATATTATCTACAGAAATCATCTGGTTTCTTTGTATTTCCAAGGTCTCTGGATCAGTCCTGAATGTTTCTGAGTTTATTGTGTTGACAGAATAAAGAGCAGAACTCCTGATCAGATAAAGACAGAAACCACCCAAACACATGAGAGGAACTTTTCTGTGGAGAAGAAGGAAACATTCAGTGTGAACTGATCAGACAGAATCAGCTGAGTAGATGAAAAAATTTACACGTCTCTACGTCTGTTGTTCTCTTCTTGCTGTCTGATTCATGTGATTTTTTATCATTCAGGTTTAAAGAAGTGAAGAAAGGAAACAACTTCACCTGCAGATTATTTAAACGCACAAAACTTATGTCGCGCAATCATCTTGTGCAGACACAAAAGTGTCATTGGACACATTATGAGGTTTAGTTGGATGGTCCGGTATTGATTGGCTTGTACACACACACACACACACACACACACACACACACAATCCCCCTGATTAGAAGCAGAATTCAGCAGAAAACCTTTTGTGTGACAGTTTACACTCAGCTGGCGTTTCTCATTAGCCCTGAGTCGGGGATGTTTTGACGGGGGGGGGGGGGTCCTTCAGTTGCCACTCAAGTCTATCAATGTCAGAGGGGGCTCAGCACACACACACACACATTTGGATTAAACAGTCAGAGTCATTACAGCCAGTGTTATTGACCTTTTAAGATACAACTTTAATAGCTTTTCTCTGCCTCTCTGTCTGTCTGGGTGAAACATGAGAGGCTGCCGTGCTGATGAAGTCCCCCCCAGGGTTTGCCTGGAATTGGAATCAAATACTTTAGATCCCCTCTTCCTCGTCGGTAATGCCGCGGCTTTGTGGCAGAGAAAGGAGAAATTAAAGGAAAAGCACACAATGAGAATGAGGAGCAGGCGAATGGGATTACAACCAGGACACTCATTTTCCAGCGACCAGCCAAGCTCGACAAAGCCTGGCTGTGGGAGCAGGACCGGGGGGCAATAAATGATGAGGCTGTAAACATCTGAAGATCTGCATATTTAATGGCCTTTAATATTCACACACAAAAATAGTAGTTAGTTAAAATAAATAAAGCGTCCTGATTGGCTGATGGTGAAAACGTTGTAATGTCAGGTTTAGGTCATGTTTAAATTTTATTCCCATTATTTGTTTTATTTGATGGACTTTGCTGTTTAATGTCCAACTAATGATGAATGTTGAACTGTAATAAATCTGGATTTTAATAATGATTCGTTTTTGCATGTTTCATATTTGTCCTGTAAAGTTGAACTCCATTATTGTGTTTATGTGAATATATAATAATTGAATCTTTTTAGAACTCGTATTTGCTGAACCTGGCTGTGGGTGTGACGGACGAAGGTAAATCCAGAGGCTGTGTGTGTGTCCAGGGGTGGGGGGTTAATATCCTGCCCTGTCTCAGCTCCTATTTATCATCTCAGGTGTTTGATGGAGGACGACTGGTGTCTCGGCGATGGTCGTTTGTAAATCACACACAGCTTCATCTGTTCCTCCACTTTATATAAGAGGAAGATAATGTGATAGAACTTTTCTCAACTCGTAACCTTTTATCCCCGGCTGCCCCCCGCCCCCCGCCCCCCCTGCTCTCTCACCTGTCCACATCAGTCTTATTGTTTTTGTGCTGCTACCTGCAGCCTCCTGTTATTCACTGTCTGCAGCCATCAGCCTTTTCCAATCTCACCATCGGGGAAGTCACAGCTCTTTGTACAAGAGCTGCAGTAATTGAATTTGCTGCAGAAATAGCAGCCTGGAAAATTTCATTTTCGCTCCCAGTGGATGTGTGTGTGTGTGTGTGTGTGTGTGTGTCTCCTTCCCCCCCGATCTATCCTCTCCTCCATTTCCAGGCCTCTCCCTCAGACACCCCCGTCCTACTCCATTTTGGACTCAACTGCCCCTCTTCATCTGCTCCCAGTCCCCCAGCGGACCCCCCTAACTAAAGCCCCCGGTGTTCTGCTCAGTTCGGATCCTTCATGTTGTGAAGAGGAATCAGCTGAAAATGATGTGATGAGAAAATATGATGGAAATACAACTTTACCAAATGTCAAATATAAATATCACATAACTATTCTGATGTAAATATAAAATCAGATATAAATATAATTACATCAAATATGTGTATACTGCCAGAACATATTTTATACAAATATATCAAAATTATGACTCGCTGAAAAATATCCCCCTTTATTGGTTTATATTTAATAGTATATATTTATGTTGTTGGATTTGTTGGGTCTCTTATTAAAATCCTTTCATGGTTTATTTGATTTGATACGTATTTTAAAATATAAACCATAAAATATTATTGTTTGTTTTCTCTATTCTTTATCCTATTTTTTATTTGTGTAAGCATTTTTGAGAATTTTTAAAAATGTCCAATAAATAATATATATGATAAGATTAAAAATCTGAACAGTATTGGAATCAATAGCAGTGAAAACCATATTTTGGATAATATTTTAAATAAATAATAAATATTATTATTATAGTATAATAAATAATATTATTATAGTATAATAAATAATAAATAAACCAATTTCTAAATTACAGTCAAATGAAAATAAACAATTATTGATCCAAGCTGTATTTTTTTTTTTAAATCAAGCTAAATTTCCTCAAAATTAAATAAATAAAAATGAAATATGAAGTGAGATGTTTCGCTCCAGGTCTGTCCGCTGTCCCCTGGACCAAACCGTCCAGCTGCCCCCTGTCAGACATGGAAGGGTTTGGGGTAACTTGTCACGGTGGCAATTTTCTCCTAAATACCTTCCACAAATAATGGTTTTCAGAATGAGCATTAACAGGGTTGATTACACGAAATGGCCCTTTTAATTTACAGCCGGCTCCTATTGATCACAGCAGCGCAGATTAAAGCGTTCAATGAAGCCAGTGATGAGGTATTAAGCAGCTGGAGCCCCGGGGGGCCCCGGGGGGCCGGGGGGGCCGGGGGGGCCGGCAGGGCTCTGCCTGTGTACAGTTATTCCCCTGTAATGAAGTGCCTCTATGCAGCGGCATGGAGCCCCGGCAGGAAAAATAGATTGAAGATGATGAGCTCTTCAAAGTCATTTCTTGCTCTCTCATTCCACCTCATGCCCGGTGTCTCCCGTCCCGCCGCCCCCCCCCTCCCCAAAAAGCCTCGGATTTACTTAGCAGGCCGGACCGATGCAATTTTTATGACCTTATTGCTTTTTTACCATGGTAATAGTTTTGAATCAATTTATCAATCTGCAGCAGCCATCAGACATGTTGCCCTCAAAGATCAAGTCCAGGTCATTCCATCACTGCTCGGAGCACTGAGATGGAAAGCCCCCCCACACCACGCCCCCCCATCACTGCCACCGGCCATATGAGAATGCTCCTCAAACAGCTTAGCAAACATGCTCTCACCAGTTTAACCCCTCATCCAGAACCCCCCCAGCCTGTCTCTAAAGCAGAGCAGGATTTCTTATTATCTCCGACTTGGAGAGGGGATAGACAGACACCGCCACAATAAGAGCCTCTCCAGTCTCACAAGTGTCTGTTTCTGTGTGTGTGTGCGTTCTCATAATCAAATGCTGCACGTTTAAAAAATCTGGTTTTATTTTTGCTGCACATTGATTGAATTCATTTTCAAATCAATAACAGATCGAAGAGCTGAATGATTCTTCTTATTAATCTGTTTAATATTTTTAAATGAGTCTCACAGCTCTACTGTCCCTTGTTTGGCTTCAGCAAATGTCAATTAATGTTCCATATCCAGGCTGAGATCAGGCCTGAGAGCTTTCATTCAATTACACTGAATTATCTGAGGCTCTGTCTACTGTACGCCGCCTAATGTGGAACCAGTAATGTGATAATGGCAGCGTGTCTTTGTTCCACACAGCTGTCTGTCCCCGGAGACAAAGACAGGACGCTTCAGAAACTCAAACTTTAAAGGAATCATGAAAGTTGTAAAGTCCTTCACCTTTTTTTCTTTTTCATTAATGTGTGAATGAACATAAAAAAAGAAATAACACAGTTCACACTTTAGTCCACTAACGTCAACCAGCAACCAGTTCCACACAAACGCCACACAAAACACCTCGCACTCCAGCAGGAAGTGGATCCCCCGGGATCAGAACAGGTGTAAAGAATCCCTGGACCTGGACCTGGACTGTGGAGGACTGTGAATGTCTTCATGGTCGTGGGAAATGGAGACGTATACAGAAGGAAATGGTACATGTGACTTTTGACCTTCACCTGGACAGGAAGTCCGGCTCAGCTCTTCTATGATGTGGTTTGATGTTCACGTATGCAGACGATGAGCCGATGTTTTTGTGGGAACCGGGTAGAACCAGCTCATCAGACCAGGTTAGGGATAGCCCGTTAGTGCTAATGACTGTTTCCAGGTGGTTTCTGTGCTCCGACTGGTTTCTTGGCTCTTTTTGAGGCCACAAATGGTTTCAGTAAGAGTTTTCTGCTTTGTGTTATGAAATCTGTCTCTGAATAAAAACCAGCGACAGTCTGGTGGATAAACTCACAGAAACGCTGAGCTCTGTGTTGGACCTGGACCTGAAGGAGGTTCAGTATCAGAGC
Source organism: Echeneis naucrates (assembly GCF_900963305.1). Lineage (NCBI taxonomy): Eukaryota > Metazoa > Chordata > Actinopteri > Carangiformes > Echeneidae > Echeneis > Echeneis naucrates. Next base: position 20,156,144 of record NC_042522.1, read on the forward strand.
AGTCCAGATCTGATCCTCATCACCTTCCAGCTGCGTCTCCTCCGGCTAATATATTGAAATACTATGCAACATGTTTCAGTAATAGATGAGAGCAATCACTGCAGCTGTATGATTGATTATTTGATGACACTTTCTGCTGCTTTTTAGCTCGTCCTTCCCCCAGTGTGCGTGTGTGTGTGTGTGTGTGTGTGTGTGTGTGTGTGCGGCCCTCTGGGTATTGAACATTAATGGGTTCATGAGGCCACATGTGATGAATATTTAAGGTGGAACTTACAGGAGACTGAACGAGTTCCCACTCAGTTTGATGACGACTCCATAAACAAACTGAGCTGATTGTTTGTTGGTTCCTGTCAGAATTCATCATGAATATTAAATCATCTGCTCCTGTTTTACATCACAGGAAATCCGGGGATGTCCAACCCGAGGGTCACGGCCCGCTCAGAGGTCGGAAGATGAAATATTCAAATATGTCATCTGACCGCTACAGACATTTCACTATTGCTAATTAAATTCACATTGATCAACTGAGAACAAATCATTTTATTAAT